>NC_056727.1:521611458-521621458 GCF_019279795.1 Protopterus annectens | reverse complement strand
AAGTACGCCTTCAATCAACTTTTAATTTCCTGCTGCCTGCATAGCAGGTTGTTGCTGTCATCCCTTATGAAGGCTGTATGACTATCTTCATTGTCTTTCTGTCCTTGTCTTGCACCCTGATAGTTATTTTGTGTCATGTACCTAGTCACTTTCAAGAAGATGATATAGTGCCTCTGATGTCTTATTCTTTCCTATTGCAACTTCTCTCTCTTAGCCTTTTTGGTATTCATCAGTGTTTCTTCTTAGCTTGGAAAGTCTTTTCTATCTGCCACATTTTCCTACACTCTTTTGATGACCTCCTGGACTTCTGCAGTCCATCACCAGTTTTCCTTATGTAGCTTATGTCCATACCTAGCTTGGCCGTATACCTGCTCTGTAGTCCTCATACATGCTGTTTTGAGACATTGCCATTCTTATTCAGCTCCACCTATTTCCTCTTCTTCCTGAGGTGCTAGAGCCCTGAGTAATTCTTTGCAGTTTTGTGCTTTCTCTCCGGTCAACTTTCAGATCTTCAGCCTAGTCTCGGTCTTTTGCTAAAAAGATTTCAAGCTTCTACAAATTAAAGCACTGCTGGGGATTCCCTGCTGACTGAGGAAAGTAAACCTATGTTTTTTTTGTCTGTGATAGAGCTGCTTTCTGTTTTAACTCCTCCATTTTGTTTTCTGTTTTAAGAAATCTGCACGTTTTTGCTTTATATGGGAGATAGGGTTAAATTATCTAGGCTGTACATTTCACTTTTATTGGTTAATTGTCTCTTGAGTGATACTTAAAGACACAGTGAATTTCTGGCCTTCTGTATTTTGCTGAAAAGATTTCAAGCTTGCAGAAACTAAAGCACTGCTGGGGATTCCCTCCTTGTGTTTCTCTCCCACTCTCCCCTTTTCTGATTTGCTTTCTACACCTGGTGATTTTTAAGCTGCCCACCCTTACTATAAGTTGAACTTAATAAGCTCCTTCCTTTCTACACTGCTGTTGATGCACTGAATTATTGATTTGTCTTTCGTTTTGCTTGTATTGAAAAAGTGCATTTTGCTTCTTGTCTGTTCTACTGATTTACTTGTTCTTCATTCATTATCTGCATAGCTGTTGGATAAAATAGTGTACTTTTACACTCTAGATGGCACTTGTTTTTACAACAAGAGGTGAGTGGAGTTCCCATCTAGTACACTGGGAGGCAACCTGGTCTGTTTAGGTTGGTGAAACATTTGAGATTTCTACATGTAGTTTTATTCACTGAAGGGCTTTTTAATCAGCTTATCTTGTTTTTAGTGCTTTAATCAATTCTGAACAATTGAGGGGCTGTTGGTTTACTTATACAAAGCAAAGTACTTTTATTGAATAATCACACTTGTATAAGCTGTTTAAAGTACACAGCTGTATCCGTATCTTTAAGTTTGTTTGTGGTAGCATTTCACTCCAGACTCTCCTGTACTGTGCTTTTGCACTGGAAGGACTGGGATTATTTGTCTGCTTGTGGTAGGTGCTTGCCTGGTCTGTCTGCATTGGGAAGCACACAAAAGGGCACTATGTATTTTTTGCACCTCTCTTATATATCGTGACTGTACTTCAGCAGTTTCAAAAAAACTGTACTGTCTGCTGCTACTTCAAGTAGTTAATTGTACTGTATTACATTGCATCTGTTAGTTTTAAGGCCGTTGTAGTTAGTTTGTGTGTTCTTTCTCCAAACCAGCTACTCTACATTAAGAATGTGTTTTTTCAGGACCCTTGTGGCAGAAGTATGCTGATCTACTGCATTTAACTGTTTTACTGCGTTAATTGGTGCCTTTTTGACTGTTTCTTCTGCCTGTGCTTGCTTCATTATCTGCACTTTAATATTCCTAGATAGCATAGACTAGAGCCAGACTTGCTGAGTCTAGCCTGCTTTTGATACAATTGAACTCAAATCCAGACATTTTACATTATGAAGGAGACCCCTGCAGCCTTGTGGCAGAAGAGTGTGGATATAGCCTTGTCTGAGCTGGGGATTGCTGGTGAAAGGATCAGTGTGATTTCCTATTGGCAGACAAGTTTAAAACTGTTTAATTTTGCCTGTATATAAGCCTCGTGTTTGTGTGTAGCTGTGCACTGCACAACAGGGATTAGCGGTGCCCTGTATAGTAGCAAACACCTAGAAACTATTTTTTCCCTACACATTTGTCAGTTGAACCTTCTGAAGCTTCCCTGCTGCACTGCAGGCAACTCAGATGAGCACTGAAAAGCATCACCACATGCCTTCACCCCTAATCCTCAACAGAATAAGTTCCCTTCTTTAGTTAATCAAATTATTCCTAGAAAAAAAAGCTAATCCAACTTGCCTATTCCCAAGCTAGTACTTACAATTTAACCTGCAACAATGGACAGTCAGTTTCTCAACATTTCACCAGCTAGCCTGATTGACATGAGCATCATAGGGCAATGCAGCAATTTTCTCATGTATACTGACATCCACTTGCTCGAAAAGCAAACAAATACAGTATGTGAGAGATGTAACTATACCATGAAGCTGGAATCAATCCTCTCATCTAACAATAAATAAGACATCAAACACGTTGTCAGCACACACACATTTCTCCTCTCACACAAGACAAGGTCAAGTCACATAGACCACACCTATGCAGAGGTACTCACTAAGAGCCTACCAAAGGACCAGAGACCTCATAAACTCAAACAGATCACACATACTGGAACATGAACACACCCCACTTCACACAGCAATACATATACAAGTGTCTCAACAAATAAGTCCCTAAGGCTAAACACCTCAAAACCTAATGTCCTTTTCATAGGTAATTCCATAGTGAGACACACAGATGTCCCCCTCACCAGGCTGGAGAAGGAGAATGTCACAGTTAGCTGTCTGTCAGGTCCCAGGAGCCATCAAATCACGCATGCAATCAAGTCACTCAACAACAATTACCATTTACTCTGTCATGGTACATGTTGGAGTGAATGACATGAGAAGCACCTCTCTGGACTATATGAAGAGAGACATGACTGAATTCTCAGATTATGTGTCCCAGGCAGGTATATCATTAGCACTAAGTAGCATTTTACCTTCACCCAGAATGATACTACAAAAAAAGACAAAGCGTGATTGACTTCAACAACTGGCTTAGCTTCTGGTGTCAATCCAAGGGTATCTAGTATCTGTCAGCCTGGGAAGACATGGTCAACAGATCAAGATGCTTTGTTTGAGATAGTCTTTGTGATGATGTGAGGTAGTGCCAGCTGTACCAAAGGGAGCAGGGCAGTGCACATGTGCCATATGCAAGCATAGCTAGCTAGAGTTTTGTAAAGAATCAGATGTCATTTAATTATCAAAATGATTTGCACAGATGCTTATGTTAAAAATGTATTTGTAAAGTTGCTTGTTAAAAATGTGTCAACAGTGGGTCCTGTTGGACAGAAAAGAAATATACATGTATGTCAGGCTGTATTGTTATAACTGATTAAATGTATATATTTTAACAGAGGATATGTAACTCATTAAATGTGTTTCTTTTAACAGAGGATACTGGAAGGGAAGGGGTTAAGCTCAGCCCAACTAACTTTAATTAAAATAGTCTGAAATGAAATTACTTATTTCACAGGTCTGAATGCAGCCAGAGACTCAATGTCTATGAAAAGCCTTTTTGCAGGAAGGGCAAAAGTGTTGGAATTGTTTTATACCTTCCACATGCTGTATTAAGCCTTAGCAAAGTTCTATGTGTTTTTGTGACACATCTGTGCCAAACCTGGCACATTTGCTAGTGACGGGGTAGTGTGGGAACCACAGAGTCAGGTGACCAGATATTCATAGGTTCATAGATTCATAGGTTGGTACTAGGCTATCAGCCCTAGGGCCTATACAAGCCTAGCCATAACAATTCCCTGGCTATTTCTTCCCACATTATTTACTTTCCTGGACCCCTGTCTAGCAGGGCGACTGACGTGATCCCTGGGGTAAATTTCCTTTCTCCCTTCCAATCATCAAGGTTCCTCTTGAAGAGGTCCAAAGAGGCACTCTGCTTGACATGTATGGGCAATCTATTCCAGAGTCTGGGGAGTCTCTGGGTCAGGAACCTATCCCTCCAGCATGTTTTGTTTATTGTGATGACAAGGTTTAGATCCCTGGAGCGTGTAGCTCTGAGGGATCGGGATTTCTCTAAGTGTAGCATTTCCAACAGCTCTGGGTTTGACATGGCCTTGTATGTTAAGCAGAGATCGCCTCTGAGTAGACGATATTTGACAGAGTATAGCTGGAGTTTTTTAAGGCGGTCAGAGTAGGGCATCTGCTTTAGGCCTGTGATTCTTTTAGTGAGGTATTTCTGAGGCCTTTCCAGTTGTTGCAGATGTCTTGAGAGGTACATACCAAATGGGGCATTGTATTCTATAATGGGTCTAATGAGGGATGAGTATAGTGGGACAATGACCTCCTTTTTTCTGGATGAAAAGCCCTTCATGATGAGGTGTGCCACATAGAAGGACTTCCTGACTGTTGTGGCGATGTGGTTATCGAAGGTGAGACCACTGTCCACCTGTGTCCCTAAGTCTCTTATCACACTTTCTGTGTTTAGTGTACTGCCACCTATATGGTAATTCATGGATACATGTTTTTCCCAAAGGGATAACAATACATTTCTTGGCATTGAGCTTGAGCCCATGGCTCTGGCACCAAGCATCTGTTTCTGTAAGGCCCTTTTGTAGAGTATCCACATCATTTTGGGATTCAATTATGGCTCCCAGTTTGCAGTCATCTGCAAACTTTGTTAGCCAGAGTCCCTTAGTGTTGACCTGTACTTCAGAGAAGTAGATGCCAAATAAGTGCGGCCCCAGGACTGAACCCTGAGGTACTCCACTTGTCACTTGTCTGGAGCTGGATTTGGAGTCGGCTACTTTTACAGTGTGGGTTCTATCAGTAAGCCATTTAGCAACCCATTGGGTGACATAGGGATTAATGCCCAACTTAGTAAGTTTATCTATGATTCCAGAGTGGGGGATGGTGTCAAAGGCCTTGGCAAGGTCTAGATAGGCTGTGTGGACCACCTTACCCTTGTCCATGGCTCTGGAGACTGATTCAAAGAAGTCAATCAGGTTCAGGAGACAAGATCGGCCCTTCACAAACCCAAACTGGGTGGGGTCCAGTGTTTGAAGGTTGCCAATGTCTTTGTTTATAAGTTCCATGATAATACGCTCCATGGCCTTGCAGATAAGGCTTGTCAGACTGATGGGACGGTAGTTTCCGGGATCCAAGGTGGATCCCCCCTTGTGGATTGGGATAACTGTAGCTCTGCGCCACTCAGTGGGCACGAAACCTGAGGTGAGGCTATATATGATATAATTCTGTAGCTAGCACTGAAATTGCATTTGAATAAAAGTGAGAGATGTGATAGATGCACTCTGTCTTGGATCTGGCAGCATAAACACTCATCTACCTCATCTTGCCTTGCTTTAGTAAATAATTATGGAACAGTAATTCTTCAGTCAGTTAAGAAAATATTAGCTAAATATTGTTTTTCTGTATCTTTCTGAGTTTTTCATCTGTGTTGTTTTTTTATATTTCCTGTGATTGAAACTCTGGCATTTCTCCCCGGGCCTCCGCTGAAAACAGGATCTGTGGAACCTAGTTGGACTTTCTCGGTCAACAAATGTTAAATAAATAAAATAAAATAAATAAATAAAATATTTTCATTTTTTATTTATTATTAAATATATCCATACATTTCACTGTGGTTGGTCTTTTACAAAATATTTAACCTTTGAGATCACTTGCATTTATTTAGTGGCACTGTGGCGCCACATTTCTGAATGACTTGTGGCTTGGTCAAATACTGCCATTTGTATAAATATTAATTTTAATAAGATGAATTGGGTACCCTGGTGAGAGCCTTAGAGTAGCTGGCTTTGGGGGTTCTGTTAGCATTGTATCTACCTTATAGTCTGGGTGAAGGTGGCAATGTGGGTAGGCTGTGCCAGCCTTTCCCAGGTGTATGTGTGTGTTAAAATCAAATCTCAAAGAGAGTGTGTGCATCAGTTACTTTGAACAGGGACACTGAGAGCACTGATTTCACAGACACAGTGGTGGAGGACTTGGCTTGCAACACCCAGCTAAGGACTCAACTCTATAACTGTGTCAGTGGAGAGTCTTATTTGGGGCCTGGAGGGAAAGTCCAGCCCAAAGACTGGAGTGTGCAGTCCCTATGTGCTCTTAAGGGAAATTGTACTTGGTGCAGAGAGCTGCATCTGAAAATACTGAGTGTGTTTATTTTTTCTCAGTGGACATTCCCCACCTCTGTCAGTGGTGTGGATTGAGGCTCTTTGATCACTGGTGCAGCGGAGGGATGTCACAGTCTTCACCTGTCTCCTCTATCTTTTGGATACTGGCAAAGATGCTTGCCTACCCATAGTGCCTTTTTTAGGCAATATCAAAAACAAATTCTTGACGTATAGAAATCTACTTGAGACAGACTCAGGATTATGCTGCTTAATGCTAGGAGCTGGAACAGAAAACTGCACTCCCTAGAAGCACTCCTCACCTTGAAAGATGCTGACATCTATGCAGTCAATTACACTTGGTTCAAGGCCAGAGAGAGCACCCTGGCCATACAAGACTACAATGCCTTCCACACATTCAGACCACAAAATGAGAGTGAAAGAATCAAAAGTGCAGGTGCATATCCACCTCAAGACTGGTTAAACAGTATGACTCTCTAGAACTACTCCAGGTACAATTAAATATGGGAAAAACACCCTACCACATCATCGCTAGCTACAGGTCCCCACCATGAACCAACAGAAACACACTGACTACCTGGACTTGCTAGAATCACTCCTTATGCAGTCAAACAGTTTGGTCATTGGAGATTTCAACTATCCTTCCATAGAATGGACAACATATATGCGATTGCCCTGAGGTGCCTAGACTTTAATTCAAATGCTCTTGAACAGCTAGTCTCCACCCCTAGAAGGGGCTCAAATGTCCTGGACCTGGCACTCACCAACATGGGGGGGGGGGTCCACTGCACTACTCCCTTTGTGTTGCCTTCCTGGGTGAGGTCAGAAAATAAATCTGTCACATTTGAAGTAAAGATCAGATTGCACACTCTCACAGGAGCAGACAAACCAAAACATTTCTGAAAAGCAAACTTTAGTCTGCTAAGAGAGGGTATACACATTTCAAACCCCTTGCTAACACAGCCAACAATGACTCTTATGCAAAGGAGCACACAAATGCTCTGTATTGACATTTAAACAACTGTATATACTCAGCTGTACCTATCTTGGTCAAAACCAGGTTCTTTCAAAGAAACAGGCCACCCTGGTGGATCAGAAGTATAAATAGGTTATATAACAAAAAGAAGGAAGTGTTATCCAAGAACAAGTGGGAACTTACTCACTAGAGAAAGAATACACTCCACAGCTTGAGCAAGCAAATCACATATCTTGTAAATTCCTCTAAAACCAATTACATGGCTAAATTAGCATCTCTAGCTAAAGGCAGTCATCAAGCTTTCTTTAGCTATGTTTGAAATCTTAAAGGGAATGTCCAGCTATGTGAGCAACTGATTGTGGACAGCACTACTCACACTGAACCCGAAAAAGTTGCCAACCTGCAGGTGAACAGATCTGGTATAAATTTCACCCCTATTCCCACCAGACACGCCTTAAAGTATCTCTGTCACCAGTCCACTACCTAGCATCTCCACAGAGCAGGCCATATCCACCCTCTCCAATGCCAAAAACACAGCCTCCATGAGACCAGATACCATCCCGGGATGCTTACTAAACAATAAAACAAGCCTAGTAGAACTGCTTGGCACTATCTTTAATAGCAATGGCTTTGTTCCAGCAGAGTGAAGAACAGCAAAAGTAATCCCCTTACACAAAGGGGGTCCATCAACCAACCCTGGGAACTATTGACCCATAAGTCTAACCAGCCTTATTTGCAAGGCCATAGAGAGAGTCATTATAGACCTTATCAACAAGGACATAGGTGACTTCAAAACTCTTGACCCAACCAGTTAGGCTTTGTTAAGGGCAGGTCTTGCTTATTAAACCTGGTAGACTTCTTCAAGAATGTCACCAAACCCCTGCATGTGGGCAAAGCAGTACATATCACTCCTCTGGAATAAACTACCACTTCACATGAAGCAGAGCTCCTCAATGACTAAATTTAAGTGCAGCCTTGACAATTGGATGGGAGACTGTAAATTCACCCCGGGAGTGGCATCTACATCCCTCATGAATGGTGGCAGTCGGTGCTAATCACTGATTTGCTCTGCTAACAATGACCAACTAACCAGAGTAAACTATGGAACAAGGGTACTACGTGGCTAGGCTTGTTAAGGCGCTAGGGCCATTAGCCTAGTAACCTCTTAGAGCCTTCTCTGACCACTGGTTGCAGCTGATTGTAGCAACCAGGGCTTTATGTTGTGGTCCAACTGTTTCAATGGGCTGACTTTGAAATCACTGATTCTGCCTCAGTGTCCTTTCCTTTTCTAAGAGGCAGTTTACTTGAATTGCATGTTGGCCACCCTTGTATGCAATGTTGTGACTTCTCTCTTGCTAAACCATGTGTTGGCCACCATCAAGACATTTGCCAGATAGAAGTCTAGAATGGTCTCTACTTCATTATTCCTCTTGCTCCATCCATGTTGACCATAGTAGTCCTCATATCGTATTTGTCTACTTTGATACGTGCATTCAGACATTATCAACACCAATAAAATACTGTCCTGCTTAATGTAGTAGGTCCTGCAAGCCACATGAATGCACTCTTTTCTTCACAATCACAACCCGCTGTGGAGCATACGATGAGATTATGAATGGTTCCTTATCCTCACACTGGAGTCTGATTGTCATGAGTTAGTCACTAATTCTGATGACATCCCTCACTGTTTTCTGAAGCCTCTTTCTCATTATAAATCCCACAATGTTTCTAGCTTGTCCTCCTCTTGTGTAGTAGACTCTGGAAACCAAGCCAAATGGCTTTGCTATACTGGTCTTTCATCCTGTCTCCTGGACAAACAGGGTGCACAGCCTCCTCTTTATCATTGTGTTAACCACTTTCAACCTTTGTCCTGTCAGTGAAACTACGAGTGTAGAAATTCTAGGTTCATGTTTGGTAGGTTGATTGGTTTTACATACAGTTTCCACTCAACAAAACTATCCCAGGTGACCCAAGCTGTGCAACTGGGCACTGTCTAGTTAGAAGCTTATTGACTCAGGGTGGTTGGGCTTTATATAAAATTGAATTACCACTTCATTAAATCACAGAAGATCGAGATCACATTGCCAAAAACTTAATTCAGCGAACTCCCAGAACATCATATTTTGCCTCCGGAAACTAACCACTTGGCCACCAATAATCAAAATATAAACTGAAGCAAATTAAACCCACAAAAGTGGGGGGGGGGCTTCACCTCCACACCCCCCTGTGGGGGGCTGCATCCCCTACACCCCCCATAACTAAATATACCAAATCTGAGATTGCACTACAGTTGGTAAAAGGGTAAAGTTTGACATGGTGGCCAAGTGGTTAGTTTCCTGGCGGCAAAATATAATGTTCCAGGAGTTTGCTGAATTAAGTTTTTGGCAACGTGGTATTGATCTTCTGTGATTCAATGAAGTGGTCATTCGATTATTTAAAGCAGATCCATGTCTATCTATCTATCTATCTATCTATCTATCTATCTATCTATCTATCTATCTATCTATCTATCTATATATCAAGATCTTCTGCAATTCGATGAAGTGGTAATTCAATTATATATATATATATATATATATATATATATATATATATATATATATATTTTTTTTTTTTCCTTTCTCAAAACTAAACCTAGTGACTCCCTTCATTTCATTTTCACTCCCTCTCCCTTTTTTCCTTTCTCATATCGCAGCCTATTCACTTTTCATTGTTCTACTCTCTTGCTGTAATTCTTCCTACCTCTCACCTCATGAAACTGAGTGCATAGGTGCCTGCACTTCAAATTATACTTATGTACACCAAAATAGT
>NC_056727.1:521576458-521606458 GCF_019279795.1 Protopterus annectens | reverse complement strand
AACCTTTGGGCTAAGGTGCTGGGGCTTGAGTAGTGCTCCCAGTCAATGTTTGGGTAGTTGAAGTCGCCCAATATAATGTCGTTCGGAGAGATCTTCATGTTCTCCAATGTTTTCAGAAAAGTCGAGTGGGATTCCTGACTTTGAGAGGGTGGTCTGTAGGATGCTATAAACTGAAAAGCAGTCTTGCCCACTGTTAGTTGCACATGGATTGTCTCTGATACTTCGTGCAATGCCACTAACCTGGAGGTGTGGATATCCTTGATAAATATGGAAACTCCCCCTCCTTTTGTGGTTCGGTCCAGGTTTTGGGGCTGAAAAGCATGATATGAGGTATAGCCTGGTAGTGCTGGGGTGTTCTCTGGAGCCTTGAACCAGGTTTCTGTCACTGCACAGATATCAATGTTCTCCATACTGAGGAGAGCTTCAAGTGCGTGCATCTTGAGGTTAAGACTTCTGGCGTTTAGCAGCATTACCCTTAGTTTCTTCTTCCTTGTGCTGTCTATGGGGGTGGATTTGACTTTTGAGCCTTGCCTAAAAAAGGCACTATGGGGGTGGCAAGAGCCTTTGCCAATATCCAAAAGCCCAGTGGTGACAGGTGCAAGCCGTCCCTAGCGAAGCAGGCTTGTCGAGCATGTCATCCCAGGTTGACAGACACTGGATCCCCTTTGAATGACACCAAAATTTTAATAATAAACCTATATATATATATATATATATATATATATATGTATAGATATATATATATATATATATATATATATATATATATATATATATATATATATATATATATATATATATATATATATATATATATCATTACACACACACACACACACACACACACACACACACACACACACACACACGCACACACACACATGGGCACACACATAGGTTCTATATTAGATGAATAAATGTTGAACTCTGAGATCGCACCACAGTGGAGGACTGTCATAACATTACACAGGGTGAACCTCGAGACCGCACCACAGTGGAGGACTGTAAAAACGGTGAGACAGGGCGAACATTCTGACATCAGCCAATGGCTTCCTCACGGCTGGCCATCCCTAACGTTTTGAAACTCCTTGTTTTGACATTCTTGGGTTTCGGTTAGATGAACATTCACATAAAAAGCTGTCGAGCATGTCGTACTCAACATTTTAAATGTTCGTTCATCTAATAAGGATCCCACACATATACACACAAATGCACAAACACATATACACTAATATTAAAGGGAAGGCTAAAACTATGGAGCAATAGATAAAAAAGACAGGACTATTCACAAATCTTTTAAGTTTGTATGCACAATCTCCTTGCTTATAATTGTACCCATATGTCATTAACAGGTCATTTGTGTATCTATATCTACATCTCTCTCTCTCTCATTATATATATATATATATATATATATATATATATATATATATATATATATAATATATATAGAGAGAGAGAGACTGATTACATGGGCATCCTGTAAATGAATTTTATGGTATGGCATAGTGGAGACTCTGTTTTTAGCCTATGTGCTGTCCTGGACCATTAATTTTTACTCATTGCCTAGTTCATATTTGGGATATTTTTCAGATACCCTAACGTTATGTAACATCAGGTGTTCATGTCACTGCCAAATAATCCACTTATGATGAGTATTTAAGAAAGGCAGAACATGTTGTGTCAATAACTATCAGAGCTTGATTTTTATTGGCCTGAATGCACCAATGAGGATTTGAAATACATATAGGTAGAACATCTGTATGTCCTTATTGCGTCCTGGGGGCCTCTTATAAAGTAAGCTTATGATGTGATGCTAAACAGAATCAGTGGAAACAAGAAACAGCTAAATGAGTGAATACAATGGAGAAAATACATGAAAGATGTTATAACAGTTTAAAATGAAAATAATGAAGTTAAATTTAGAGGCGCAGATGATTCAACCAGTGCCCTGTGCCAGTCTAAAGAATTTGTACCTCATCCCTTCAGCTCTTCAAGTGAAGAACCAAAAAAAAAAAGAAAATGACTTCTACAAAACTGTAAGACAGCCCAATCCATGCACCCTCACCCTAGCTCTTCAAGGTCTACTTAGCTCCTTCTACTTGCACACCAGTCAGACACAGTAGCCAAGTACATGCCACTTCCATCCTGTCCCAGCGCACCCCTACCCCTCCACAGCTGAGGGACAAATTTAAAAACAGTCTGTGATCCGGCACCTGGGGCACCTACATCTGAAATGCAGGAGCCAATCAGGTATTGTTTTAATGCCTTGCTCCAGACCCTCCCTATTAAGATTTTACTGAGTAAAAAATATAAAAGCTACAGTTTATACCATGCATGGAGTGCTACAGTGCTCAGCTTTTAGTTAAAAAAAGAAACACTTTTTTTTTACTTTTGAACTGTAGCAAACTGCAATTGTTACAGTTTATACTTAGGTTCATGGGTGTGTACTAGGCTAATGGCACTGGAGCCTTTACAAGCCTAGCCCATGGAAGTGCCCCGACATTGTGCCATTAGTTCCCAGTAGAGCCAGTGGAGTGATCCCAGGGTCAACTCTTTATTTCCCATCCAGCTATCAAGGTTTCTCTTGAAGAGGACCAGTGAGCTGCTCTGCTTGACATGTATGGGAAGTCTGTTCCAGAGCATGGGGAGTCTCTAGGTTATGAACCTGTCTTTTCAGCATGTTCTGTTGATTTTGGTAATGAGATTGAGATTTCTGGATCATGTGGTGTGGAGGGATTGGGATTTCTTTAGATGTAGCATTTCTAACAGAGCTGGGTCAGACATGGCTTTGTAAGTCAAGCAAACATCACCTCTTAGTAGATGATATGAGAAAGAGAATAGCTGAAGTTTTTTGAGTATGTCCATGTAGGACATGTGTTTAAGGCCAAGGATCCTCTATGTGAGGAACTTTGGTGGCCTTTCCAGCTGCTGCATGTGTCTAGTGAGGTACATGCCAAATGGGGGCATTATACTCAATGACTGGCTTAATGAGGGAAGAGTAGAGCGAGATGATGACCTCTTTCTTCCTGGATGCAAAACCCTTGGTAATGAGATGTGCCATATAGAAGGACCTTCTGACCACAGTGGCAATGTAGTGATCGAAGGAGAGGTTGCTGTCAACCTGCATCCCCAGATCTCTTATAAAGCCTTCAGTGTTCAGTGGGCTCCTATCAATGTGGTAATTAGTGGGAACTGAGTTTTTCCCAAAGCGGATGGTGATGCATTTTTGGGCATTAAGCTTAAGGCCATGGTTTCGACACCAGTCATTGGTCTCAGTGAGGCCTTTCTGTAGGATGCCTACATAACTTTGCAAGTTAATAATGGCTTCCAGCTTGCAGTTTTCTGTGAACTTAGTCAGCCAGAGTACCTCAGTGTTGGCAAGGACTACTGAGATGTAGATGCCAAACAGGAGAGGACCCAGGACTGAACTCTGTGGGACTCCATTCGTGACTGGTCTGCAGTCTGACTTGGAGTCCGCTACTTTCACACTGTGGGTTCTATCTGTTAGCCAGTTTGCAACCCACCTAGTGATATAGGGGTTGATGCCTAGTTTGGTGAGTTTATCAATAATTCCTGAGTGAGGAATGGTATCAAAGGCCTTGGCCAGATCGAGGTAGACTGTATGAACTGCCTTGCCCTTATCCACAGCTCTGGTGACTGACTCAAAGAAGTCAACCAGATTCAGTAGGCATGATCTAACCTTCACAAAACCAAATTGCATGGGCTCTAAAGATTGGAGATTTCCTATATCCTTGTTAATTAGGTCCATGATGATGCGCTCCATAGCCTTACATATCAGACTTGTCAGGCTAATGAGGTGATAATTCCCAGGGTCTGCATTCACTCCCCCTTTATGAAGAGGGATGACTGTAGCAGTGTGCCATTTGGTAGGGACAAAGCCTGAGGTGAAGCTGTGATTGAACAGGGAACACAGATGCGGTGCCAGTTCACTTTGTAGTTAATGTAGAATACATCCAGGGATATTGCTGGGTCCCATGGAAGCTGTATGCTTGGCCTTGGACAATGCAGCTTTAGCCTGTGCTGCAGTAATGCTGTGTGCCTGGCATTACTCTGATATTGTGATTGGTCCTTTGGGGGGGGTAAAGATGGCACTGAATCTGTTGGCCAGTATGTTGGCAATATCTGTTGTCTCCGTGTAGGAGGTGCCATTATTGCAGTAACTCAGAGCAAACCTGGGCATTGCCATGGAGATTTTTGATATAACTATAGAAGGCTTTGTGGTTGGTTTTAGTGTCTGCCACAATTCTGCCTTTTATAGCTGGCTTTAGAGGTTTTGATGAGGGATGTCAACTTTTTGATGAGGATAATAAGGGAGTTTTTCCAGTCTTGGGACTTCACCTTTTTCTGCAACAGTTTCTTCCTTCTGTTGTAGAGTTTACTAATGGCAGGGGGCCACCAGATTGGCTTCCTTTTTTTGGAGGAGTTTTTTTGGAGGAGAGCGTCTTGGTTCTGTTGGGTATGGCTAGTTCCATGCATTTATGTACATGTGCGTACAGTGCATCAGTGTATGATTCAGCAATCATGCATCAATTTTCCATTAACAAGGGTGCCGTGAAGTTAGCCACCTCTGTTTCTAGGAGCCCAAAGTCAGCTTTGGAGAAGGTTTTCATGGTGGTTACCTTTACAAGGGGTGTGGGTGAGATGTTAATTTCCATGGAGATTACTTTGTGGTCGGATCTAACCAGGGAGGAATTGACTATTGGTGTAAAGCTTAGTTGCCCATGTTAGTAATAACCAGGTCAAGGATGTTGCTTTCTGTAGTGGGGGTAAGAATGAGCTGGTCTAGGGCATTGGAAATGATGAATTCCAGGAAGCGTTGGGCCATTGTATTGGTGAATGAGTAGTTTTCCCAGTTGATGGAGGGGTAGTTGAAATCGCCTAGTATGAGAGTGTTGGATGGGATCCTAATAGTTTCCAGGGTGCTTAGGAACATGGAGTGAGAGTATTGGGACATGGTTGGGGACCTATAGCAGGCTACAACCTGAATTGCTGTCTTACCCAGTATTAGTTGCACATGAAGTATCTCAGATGCGTTATGCTGGGCTACTAGTACTTAGTCCAGAGAGCTGCAGTGCTCAGGTTTTAGTAAAAAAGAAAAAAACTTTTTTTTTCTTTTAAACTTCAGCAAACTGCTTGCTATAAATAACATGTATGATTTCAGTTAAGAAAAGAGAGAGATACATCTTTTTTCCCCTCTTCTGTTGTATACACGTGTATCAAGAAGTTGCTACAGTTTAGATCATGGGCACGGCGTGTGCCAATAGCTATGCCAACCTTGTTTTAGCTTACTGGGAATGTAAAAAAGTACTGAATGCCAATGAAATTTCCAAATTTGTGAGTTTATGTAGGCATTTTATAGATGATATCTTTATTTTGTGGACACATCCTCAGGAGAGTTTGAATGGTTTTATAGAGTGCTTACATAATACCACCACATTTTTGAGGTTCACTTATCGTTTATCAAATGGTAGCATTGAGTTTTTAGATGTTTCTGTTGAGACTGATGACCTATTAGGATTTAACATGATGATGTATAGGAAACCCTACAGGAAAAATAAAATTTTACATAAGTCTAGTATGCATCCTGGACATGTGACAAGAAATATTTTGAAAGGGCAGTTTATGAGTGCCAGTAGGCTTTGTAATGTTAATACTAAATATGAAGCCCTGGTAGATGGTATGAGTACAGAGTTTGCAGCATGTAGTTATTCAAAGAAGGACATCCAAATGAGTTTGAATCAAGTACATTCTATGTGTGATGCCATAGCCAAACCATATTTTTCAGAGGGCCTCAGAGGAAGTAATATGATTGAGACTAATAGGTATGAGTTGAATAGGATCAATAGGGTAGTTCTTACCTTTTCAAATGACATCAACATTACCTGTGATACTATTAGAAAGAAATGACATTTGTTACTAAATTGCCCAGAGATTAGGAAAGTTATAGATGACAGCCTGAGATTTCCATTTAAGAACAATACTTCACTTAAAATAAGTCCATGTTATAAACAACAGTATGATTTTGGTCATCCTAGATCTGAATGGAAGGGCACGTTTTCTTGTCATAGATGTAAGGTGTGTCACTATATTCTCAATTGTACTTCTTATATATTCCCTAGGACAGGACAGAGTTAAATTCTCCTTTTATGCTGATTGCATGAGTACAAATTTCATCTACTAGGCTAGTTGTATAAGATGTACTGTCTACTAAATAGGTAAAACTAATATAACTTTTAAGGAGAGGATCTTGGAACACATATGGGACATTAAGAATAAGAGAAAATCTAGTACATTAGCACAATATGTACAGACCTGTGGTGAGGACACAGATTTAAGTTTTTAGTATTGGAATTGTTGGTTGACAACAAAAGTGGTGGTGATGTGAACAAGATGGAAGAAAAGGAATTGAGATTGGGTCTGTTATTACAGTCACATGTATATCCAGGCCTGAATGATAAAATATCGCTTAGGCCAGTGTTGAAATCACATTCATTAAAACATTGAAGAGCAGTAAGATATTTGGTTGAGTATGGTTTATACCTGCCAATATTTTCACACATATATGCTATGTACTTTTTTTATAGTTGTAATAGTTGTAAGACAATTGATATGGTGCATTTATTCTAAGATATATATATATATATATATATATATATATATATATATATATATATATATATATATATTAACATTTGATATATAATTCCTACTTTTCTATATTTTTAATTAATAGGGTTACTTTAACTCTACTGAAGAATTTCCAGTTTTGGTGTGTCCACAATACTAGGTGGGATGCTGTATCTCTGTGCCTTGCTCACTGTGCATCTTGTGGTATTTCTGTGGTTGTTGGGGCACACCTATGTGCTGTATACACCCTTGTTGTCTAGATCTGAAATGGTAGCAATCTATTTATTTAATGGGAGTTTTTAATGACGTTTGATTAAATAACATATATTTCTATTAAGGTGAATGAAATGGAATATGTTGAGATATTGATGAACGGAATACGTTGATGGAAATAATACCATAATCAAGAGCTTTTACTATATTTCTGGTAGTTGTATGTGAATGGAATAGGAGTTGCATTGCTTTGGTGTGGCCTGGCTTGCACGGTGATGCCATGTGGATCTGCAGTGTGTGGGCTTTGGGGGTGTGGTACTCCACTTGTTACTGCGATGCTGAAAAATGTGTGCTTAGTTTTTTTATTTAGCTAAAGTTTTTAACTGATGCTAAACCAACAGAAATAGTTGCTTTGTGTGGGTGTTGAACCCTGCACCTTGTATCTGTGCGGCTGAAGCATTAACCATTAAGCCAATTTTTGATATGATCTTTTGACTTGATTGTAGTAGATTACATAGATGGGTGTATATTTAATATTGACTATATTTAAATGAAGTGTTAACAGCTGTTTTGCTATTGGATTTTTAAGAGAACACCGATTGTTTAATGGTTGTTAGCTAGTTTATCCCTTAGACACATATTGTTACTGCATATTTATAACAGTGAATTTTATTGGTGTATGAATGGACTCCTATATTTTTATTAGTTGTTAACCCGATTCTAGAACTGTCACAGTATGTAAAAGATGCTGTTTTTTTATGGTATCTGAAGTTATTGTTTAATAACATGGATTAGTCAATTACATTTTTAAATTTCTATATAAGAAGATGGTTTACTAGGTTCTGAAATGGTCTGAAGAAGCGATATTTTGTTGTTGTGAAAGCGCCAACCTTTTTATTTTTTACATCAATAAATTTACATGTGGCATTTAGCCATGGTGGTCAAAGCCTGAAATTGTTTTCTCTGTTTGTTTGTGGGTGTATTCATCATTTGCCTGATCTGCAACTCTTTTGTCTTCATTTAATAATCAAATACTTCCTATGTCTGAAGTATGCCCTCTTATCGTCTTAACCATAACTTCCTCACTTATATGTAAATCAGTTAATAAACCAAATCCAATATCACCAACTGCAAACAACCTTATATATAGATATATATATATATATATATATATATATATTGTATTTTCAATTTCGTCAATCTATGGAATTCACTTCCACCTTCTATAAGAAACACAGGCAACACCACCTTCAAACTGAAAAACCATCTCAACTCTTCCTGGCTATATACATGCTCTATAACCTAACCTCCTCCTTCTCCTTATATGATAACTAAACTCCTATGATTTTTGCAACTGCTGACTGATGATATTTTCTCCATAATTATTATTTTTATCACTTGTTGATACTGGTACAATAATGCTGATTAATATATCTCTGTTTATACGTCTCTGATTGAATTCATCTGTTAACAAACAAAACTCTTGCTTTTATGTATATATTCTGCAAATATTGCTGTAATCACTATCTGTGACACTGTATCTACTTTTGTATCAATTAATTAATTAATTTATTTAAGTTTGATGACCAGGGAAGTCCACTGTGCCAAGAAGAGCCCGTTTTCAGTGGAGGCCTGGGGAGAAAAGCTCCATAATAATTGCAAGTTACATTTCACATGTTACAAAAGGGCATAGTTCATACAGTTAATTAAACATTTACAGATAAGCTCCATGATATTTGCAATTGGCTTGTCACAATGTTACAAAAATTAAAAGACATAATTCAATACAGAAATTAAAACATTCACATAAAGTGAATATTTTTGTTATAAACTCAATTGTAGGTTTAACATTTCAAAATATATAGCTACTAGCCATTAGTAGGTTAGGAAAATATTATGCATGGGGAGGGTAATAGTATATTTGAGATTGGAGAGTATAGTACAATAGATATTAGAGAGAAAATTAGTTTTTGATAGAGGAGGGATTGTTTTGGGTGGGATGAAGTAATAGTAGAGGTAGTTGGATGAGTCAGTGCAAGGTGGAATGAGGGGGGAGGGTTTAAGTTGGAGCGTGGCAAGGGCATTCCCATTTGGAAGAAAGATGAGAGAGTAGCTGAGATTTGAAATTTGTATGGTTAGGTAGGTTGCGTAGGTGTGTGGGGAGAGAGTTCCACTGTTTAGCTAAAGAGTGGGAAAGCAGTAGATGGCCAGGAGGTCATGCAGGTTTGTGGACCTGAAGGAGATTGTATTTTTTTTTTTTTAATTAATGTTTAATATTTTCTGTATCTATGTTCTTGTTGCAGCTTTTCTCCCCAGGCATCTACTGAAAACAGGCTCTTTCAGGCTTAGTGGACTTTCCTAGTAAACAAATGCAATAAATAAATAAAATATACTTATTGTGATCTCTTTTTATTTCTGTTTATATACTATGTCTTGTGCTATTACTATATTCCTAGGCTTTATATTTTAGCTATAATTCTAGTGTAGCCTGTCATATAATTTAACATTTATATTTACCCTTATATATTTGATACTCTTTAATCCAGTACTACTGTTAGAATCAGTCCTGTTTTTCCTTAAATGTTATGTCTAATAGTATCTGAGTAAACATCTAAAAAAATCTTCCTTTTTAAGATTCAAACTTTACATAATAAATTGAGATATTAACTTTTGTTATCATTAATAAGATAATAACAGAAAAACACAATTCCAATTTTTTTTATCAGAAGTGTTATTCTATAGACTAGTATATAAACTATCCTTTTGGTATACTGCAAGCATTCAGAACTATTTAATAACTGACATTGATTTAGAATGCAATTCACTGTCTTATGGCTTATTACCTAACTTGTATTCATTGACATCTTAGCATATGATTCAAAATATTATGATTATTTATGTTTAGACAAGAAGAAGTAACCTAGACAGTTCTTAGAATTTTAGAACTCTCTCAGCATCACAAAAGTGCTCATGAATCTAAGTTGTTTCCAGCTGGTTTTCATGATAAGGGCTTGAAAATGAACAATCCATCAGTTGCAGTCCAAACAATAATGCCCACAGGTGAATCCAAGCCACGTCCTCACCACATACCAATTCCTCAAACCCCTCAGAACCACAGAAAAAAAAAAAAAAAAAAAACAACAAAAGACATCTAAAAGCATCCCAACTACCAAAAAGCCACTGCACTCTAATAATAACATTTAATTATACAAAGACTGGCCATTAACATTGAAAAACATGCACACTGATTGGTCAGACCAACCAGCCTGCTCACCGTAAATCAAGAATATACCAACTGTAAAAGTCTGGCCGCTAAAGTATTATTGAGTGGCCAGACTTTTCTATCTATTGGTATATGTAGACACACATTAGTTTGAAGGAAAGAAAGTTTGAAACTGAAATGCATGCCATTATTTAGTCACTTCATTCCTCATAAAATATGTGGTTTTCTGACAAATAACTGAATAACAAAGTCATTAAATAATGACATGCATTTCAGTTTCAGACGTTCTTTGCTTCAGACAATGCAAAATAGCAACATTACCCATCACCTCCTTTATTTAGTCCACAATTCTTAAAATAAGAAAAAGGCTGTACCCTCCGGATAATTTACAGGTACTTAGCAGAAAAAATACAAGAAAAATCAGGTGCAGTCTGCAAACCTAAAGAAACATGCCGGACTTTCCATGCATTTTCCCCATCTCTTGTACCTCTAAACTATCTATAGATTATAGTTTCCCACCCCCCCAAAAAATACAATAAGCAATGAAGATCTCCCTAACTCCATTGCTTGCTTTACAAAGCACTGATGTACTGCATAAACATGAGAATGGAAGCCCCATATACATGTGCAGTACATCAACAAAGCAGTGGAATCAGGAAACAATGTGGAAGAACACCATGGCACCATTATACATGGGAATGGAAGTCCCATACACATGCGTAATACATCAACAAAGCAGTGGAATCAGGAAACAATGTGGAAGAACACCATGGCACCATTATACATGGGAATGGAAGTCCCATACACATGTGTAATACATCAACAAAGCAGTGGAATCAGGAAACAATGTGGAAGAACACCAAGGCACCATTATACATGGGAATGGAAGTCCCATACACATGCGTAATACATCAACAAAGCAGTGGAATCAGGAAACAATGTGGAAGAACACCTTGGCACCATTATACAGGGGAATGGAAGTCCCATACACATGCGTAATATATCGACAAAGCAATGGAATCAGGAAACAATGTGGAAGAACACCATGGCACTATTATACATGGGAATGGAAGTCCCATACACATGCGTAATACATCAACAAAGCAGTGGAATCAGGAAACAATGTGGAAGAACACCATGGCACCATTATACATGGGAATGGAAGCCCCATACACATGCGTAATACATCAACAAAGCAGTGGAATCAGGAAACAATGTGGAAGAACACCATGGCACCATTATACATGGGAATGGAAGTCCCATACACATGCGTAATACATCAACAAAGCAGTGGAATCAGGAAACAATGTGGAAGAACACCATGGCAACATTATATAAAGGGATTATTTATGAAAAGTAAGTAATTTTTTCATTTTTTTCCCTTTTTATTTATTTATTTTGTTTAAAATAATCTCTTTAAAAACAGTACACGAAAAAAGGAATATACAACATATATACAATCTTAAAACAAAATAAAAGATAATTAATGTTATTCCAGTACACAGTGAGGCATTTATATTCATAAAAAATATGTTGCCAATCAGCTTTTAATTTTATCTCACACCTCCAACCTAGTTTCTCATTGGCAAATATTAAAGTTAATTTGTGAGGTGTAAAAAAACTATGAATCTCCAAGTAAATAATTGCCAATGAATTGATAGTTTTGAGTGTTTTGAGGATTTAATAAAAATGTTTTTTATCATCTTCAGATGGGGGGGTGATCATTTATTAGTGTATAATAATTCCAGTATGTTTTGGTATGGTATATTTTTGTTTTTTTAACAATTTTTTAAATGTTAGATAAATAACCATTACCTTGATGAGGTTGATTTGTAACAATTATAAAGTATTCAATAAATTTAGGAGTGTCTTTTCTAACAGAAGTTTGCAGCAATTCTATTTTATATATAAGATATTACCTCAGGCTTTGAAGAAGTAAACACAGATCCTTATCTACATTGTATTTATTGATTATTTGGTCATTAGATAAAACTTTTCTTAACTCTATTAATTGATGCCAAAAGAATAAACTTCCCTTTTTAAGTACATTCTTCATAGTCATTTGGAATGTTTCAAGATTAGTATTTTTTTTCTTAAATAATGTCTTTTAATAACAGCAATAATCAACTCCATGGTGTGGTATACTGAAGATTTATCTATGGTTGGTCTTGTTTAATCACTCGATGATTAAACCAAACCAACTATTGATAAATATTTAATATACCACACCCACATCATTAGTTATTTCTATATGATTCAGCAAGTACTATTTGTATGCGATGTTTAAAATAAAGCAGACTGTCATTTTTTTAAAGGAAACATTGCATATAAACTTGAATTAAAAGAATGACAGCTATGTGTGATCCAGGTTTAACTTGCAAAAGTGTGAGTGTTACTCTAATTATTTGATATCATTCTGATAGTAACTTTTATATATGCAAAAATCTATATTTTTTATGCTTTGTTTATAACATAGCATGTCTTTCCTGGGTGCTATTGCATGTCAAGTATACTATCGGTAGCACACTTCTGGACCATTTTAAGACCTCAGAATGTAAAGTAACATGCCTATTTAGTGTCATTTGTTGCATCTTGTATTATAGTTAATAGTACATTACTCAACTATGCCAAGACACCAGAAAGTGTGCTACCTAACATAAGTTCCATCATAGTAATTATTAACTTTTAATAAGATAAATAGTTTAACCTTTTAAGTGAAAATAAGTGGCTTTAATTTCATATTTACCTAAAAGAATCAAATACTAACATTTTAAAAAAGGGAACTAGTAACCATTTGAAGTAGGGGAAGAAAGAAATAAACAATTTATCTTGTAAAAAGTAGTATGTTGCACCTGTTCATAATAATTCAAACATTTATTTAAATTAATAAGAATTTATAACCATGAAATACATTGATTTCCATTTGTCCTTCATTGTTTTACTGTTTTTGTCTTTTATTAAACAACCATCTCTTGTTGCATTTGTCTTCAAAGAAGTTGATAGAGTCCAGTCAATTTCATCTGTTTTTTTCTAGGATTTTATTTTTCTGTATAAAGTCCATTACATCTTCCAAGGTGTTAAAAAATCGTCTTTCCTTCTGGAAGCTGAATCCTTATTTGTGCTGGAAACAAGATTTGTGCTTTAATATTGTTTATCTTTAAACTTTTAAAGAGTGGCACACATGCTTCTCTCTTGGACATCACTAATGTAGAATAGTCATTGTCAAATCTTTTAGTATTTCCACTAATTTTACAGGCAGAATTAGTCCATCCTTATCTAGGCTTAAGAAAAATCTTATGACCACTGACCTGAGTGAAGGTGTTTTTTTTTTTTTTAAGATGAGTTAGAAAGTGATCTATGTGCCATTTCAATGCCAAAGAAAAAAACTTCAGGTGGGTTGAAAGTTTTAGGTAGCCGGATATTAAGGAACTGAATCATACTGTCTCCTTCTTTTTCAGGAATCCCATGAATCCTGATGTTATCCCATCTATATCTGTTCTCTAAGTCTTTCGTTTTATCCCAGAATGAGTTTTCTTTTTCAGAAGAAATTCAAAGTTATTCTCATTTTCAAGTAATATTCCATCAAAATCAGACACTCCCTCTTCTGTACTTGATATTTGTGATGATTGGTGTTTAAGACATTCACTCAGCACTTGAAGTTGTTTTTTTACATTCCTCTTTGAAATTGTCCATTTTGCTTTCTAATGTATCTGTCTTTACAGATACTTCACTGATGTTACTTAGTCTAGCCTGTAGGTCTTTTTTCATAGTACTGTCCTGTACACTGGGCTTAGAGTGGCTCATTCTGAGACCATTAGTTATTTCTAGTTTTCTTGACAGGAAAAAAACAATTAAAAGAGTTTCAAACTTGTTATTTTTTGTAGTAAATCTTTCAGCAAGTGTTGAACTATAAATCTATCATGGTTTGAAACATTCTATTTGAGTCTTTAGCAAAAATCCTGTCAGAGATGTTAAAATGAAGCAGAGCTAAAAAACCAGTGCTGTTAACTGCTCACCCTCTTCACAATGCCCTCCTACAGCACTTCAGTTCTGATTGCAAATGATGCACTACAGACAGTGTATCGGGGTAGCTGCACCCTACACCCCACATTAGTTAGTCCTCTGTGTAGTGGTACTATTAGGGAAAGGGTTTTCATAAAATATTTTTCATAATATAATGTGTAGGATTAGGGTTATGGGTGGCTACATGGTTAGGATTAATGTTAGCATATGTGTTTAAGGTGGATAGGGATAGCTCTTTGTGCGTCATATCTCACACATATGGTTATTTTCTCTGGTTATTAGCCACTGACAAAAGTTCATGATGCCCCCACTCTCTGCGATACCTGCACTACATGATACCGCATTACGAACTAAGTGACTTTCACTTAGTGTCCCTTGTCATGCTGCTGCTATGTTGTGCCTCTACGGTGTGTGATGCTGATCTAACTTACCACGTAATTAAGCACTTCACTGTCAGTGTTACTGTAAGCCAGTTTCAAGGATGATACATAGGTTCATAGGTAGGTACTAGGCTATTGGCCCAAGGGCCTATGCAAGCCTAGCCAACAAGGTTCCCTGGCTTACGCCACCCAAGAAAATTATTTTCCTGTGCCACTGTTGAGCAGAGACACAGAAGTGATCCCCGGGGTGTATTTCCTGTTTCCCATCCACTCATCAAGATTTTACTTGAAGAGTGCTAATGAAGAACTTTGCTTGACATAGATGGGTAGCCTGTTCCAGAGTATGGGAAGTCTCTGGGACAGGAATCTATCCCTCCAGCATGTCCTGTTTATTGTGGTGACAAGGTTTAGGTCCCTAGAGTGTGTAGCTCAGAGGGATTGGGATTTCTTTAGGTGTAGCATGTCCAACAGCTCTGGGTTTGACATAGCTTTATATGTTAGGCAGAGATCAACTCTGAGTAGGTGATATGGCACGGAGTAAAGCTGGAGTTTTTTGAGGTGGTCAGTGTAGGGCATTTGTTTGAGTCTAGTAATCCTCTTTGTGAGGTACATCTGTGGCCTTTCCAGCTGCTGCAGATGTCTTGTGAGGTACATTCAAAAGGGGCGTTGTACTCTATAATGGGTCTAATGAGTGATGAGAAGAGGGTAATGATGACCTCTTTTTGCCTGGACAAGAACCCTTTTATGATGAGGTGTGCCACATAGAAGGACTTCCTGACTACTGTGGCGATGTAACTATCAAAGGAGAGACTACTGTCCACCTGGGTCCCAAGGTCTCTTATCACGCATTCGACGTTAAGTAGATTACTGCCTATGTGGTAGTTCATGGGTACAGAGTTTTTACCAAAGGGGATGACACTGCACTTTTTGGCATTGAGCTTGAAGCCATGGCTCTGACACCAGGAATCTGTCTCAGAGAGGCCCTTCTGTAGGATGTTCACATCATTTGGGGAGTTGACTATGGCTCCTAGTTTGCAGTCATCTGCAAACTTCATTAGCCAGAGCTCTTCTGTGTTAGCCTGTACTTCAGAGAAGTAGATACCAAACAGGAGCGGTCCCAGGACAGAACCCTGTGGTACTCCACTTGTCACTGGTTTGAGGTCAGATTTGGAGTCTGCAACTTTTACAGTGTGGGTTCTGTTAGTGAGCCAGTTGGCAACCCATCTTGTGAAGTAGGGATTTATGCCTAGTTTATTGAGTTTTGCTATAATTCCAGAATGGGGGATGGTGTTGAAAGCCTTGGCGAGGTCAAGATAGGCTGTGTGAACCACTTTACCCTCATCTACGGCTTTGGTGACTGCCTCAAAGAAGTCAATCAGGTTCAGGAGGCATGATCTGCCTTTCACAAACCTGAACTGGGTGGGATCCAGAGTTTGGAGGTTACCAATGTCTTTGTTTATGAGTTCCATGATGATACGTTCCATGGCTTTGCAGACCAGGCTCGTCAGGCTAATAGGTCTATAGTTCCCGGGATCAGTGGTGGCTCCCCCTTTGTGGAGTGGGATAACTGTTGCTGTGTGCCATTCAGTGGGCACAAAGCCTGATGCGAGGCTATTATTGAACATGGTGCTTAAGTGGGGAGCCAGTTCATTCTGAAGTTCGTGTAAAACGCAGACTGGGTTGTTGTCCGGTCCCATGGATGCTGTGTTTTTGGATTTTAGAGAGTGCAGCTTTCACCTGTGTAGTTGTGATTACAGGGACTCTGCATTCTTCCTGTATAGATATGGGCCCTTTAGGGGGGGGGGGTAAAGTTAGCACTGAACCTATCTGCCAGGATGTTGGCAATATCAGTTGGTTCTGTAATTTTCTTGCCTTTGTGCTGTAACTCAGAGCAGATCTGGGTGTTGCCATTGAGATTCTTGCCATAGCTATAGAATGCTTTGTGGTTGTGCTTGGAATTAGTGGCAATTTTATTTTCGTAGCTAGCTTTGGAGGATCTTATAAGGGATCTCAGCTTCTTACTGAGGCTGACCAGGGAGCTCCTCCACTCATGGGATTTTACTCTCTTTTGCAACAGTTTCTTCCTTCTGTTGTACAGTTTGTTTATGGCAGGGGACCACCAGATTGGCTTCCTTTTTTTGGAGGATAGCGTCTTAGTTCTATTTGGGATAGCACGATCCATGCACTCATGTAGGTGCTTATGGAGCACATTTGTGTAGGATTCAGCAGTTGTAACTGTATTGTCCATCTGCATGGGTGTCATGAAGTTCACTACTTCTGTCTTAAGAAGCATCAAGTTGGCTTTGGAGAAATTTCTTACTGTGGTTTCCTTAATGGGGGGATGGGGGTGGGATATGGATATCAAGGGTGATTAGCTTATGGTCGGATCAGACCAACGAGGAGTTGACTTCAGGTGTGGAACACCAGTCACTCATGTTGGTAATGACTAGGTGTAGGATATTGTTGCCCCTGGTGGGGGTGTGGATAAGTTGATCTAGGGCATTGGAGTTTATGAATTCCAGAAAGCGTTGCACTAAGGAGTTAGTACATGAGTAGTTTTCCCAGTTAATGGTGGGGTAGTTGAAGTCGCCCATTATTAGGGTGTTTGGTTGAACCCTAATATTTTCCAGTACATCGAGAAAAGAGGAGTGGGAATCCTGGGGCATGGTGGGGGATCTGTAGCAAGCTAAAATTTGGATTGCAGTTTTGCCAAGAGTTAGTTGCACTTGGATAACCTCGGATGCATTATGCTGAGCAACTAGCCTGGAGGTGTGGATATCCTTAATGAATATGGACACACCCCCACCTTTGGTGTTTCGCTCCAGGTTAGACGGCCGAAAAGTGTGGTATGAGTTATTGCCTGGTAGTGCAGGGGTGCTCTCTGGAGCCTTGAACCAGGTCTCAGTCACTGTACAGATATCGATGTTCTCCATTTTAAGGAGTGCCTCGAGTGAGTGCATTTTGAAATTTAGACTTCTAGCATTGAGTAGCATTACCCTCAGTTTTTGCTTACCTGTTCCTGTTATGGTGGTGAATTTGTTACTTGAACCCTGCCTAAAAAAGGCACTATAGGGGCAGCAAGAGCCTTAGCCAGTATCCAGAATCCTAGGGGCGACAGGTGCAGGCCATCTGTGGCAAAGCATTGTGGTCTGTCGACCATGTCATCCCAAGCAGACAGATACTGGATCCCCTTTGAATGACACCAGAAGCTTAGCCAATTGTTGAAATCAATCATTTTGTCCTTGTACTGCGGTATCATTCGGGGCGATGGCAGAATACTACTTAGGGCTAGGGTCATACCTGCCTAGGCTACAAGATTGCAGAGCTCTTCCATGTCTCTTTTCATGTAGTGCCGGGAGGTACGTCTCAGGTCATTCACACTATCTCATATAATGAAGTCTGTGTGCAAAGATGCACTATAAATGGTTGCCAAATATACATGATGTGTTATAAACATTGTTACATTAACATGATGTATAACTTTAAATGTAGTACATGTGAAAACTATTTCTTCAACATAAACAGTGTAAATATTGCATAGAGATTATTAAATGTCTATTTTAACAGCAGAATATATTTCAAATAAACGTAAAAATTAACATCATACTGAGGTAGTGCATAACTTTTGGTAAATGATGTAATGACTGACTCAGCTGAAAAGGTTCCATTTTTATCAGTCCACTTACTAATTTAGCAACCATTAAATAAATGAACAATGCATATTAAGGCCTGCAAGGATAATGCAGAAGCAGAAAAAATGCTCCACAGTCACAGGCAGTCTTACTTCCCTTTATAAAACTAAGCTCGGGTTCACCTTCATACTTTTATATGAACAATGGTTTAGCTTTTAGGCCATGTGCCTTGTTCCCTAAGGAATCCAGTGAAAGATTTAACTGGGTCACAAGGTGTTTGCGCTGCAATGCATTGATGACAGAAGCTCAGACAATGGCATTCTGCTGACCCACTTATGTGCTGAGCAGGTATGCTGGTGCTCAGCTTAGGTACTGCTTCCATCCCGAAGACAAAGATCCCATGGAATAGCATATCCTTCCTGCTGACAAGTGTGTTTTTAGCTCATGGGTATGGCAACAAGCCTCCTGAAAGCATGTGCTGGGTTCCTGTGGATGTCCTTGAAAAAGACAGCCGATCAAATATAACTTATATTTCTTTACAAAGGCTATATGATTTCTGGGATGATCAGGTATCACAGTAGATTTTTCAGGTAGCCTTATAGGCAATACCATTATATCATGGAAGATGATTTCGGAAAAAAAAATCAAATGGAAACCTGCTTCTCTTTAAAGCTGAGAGGTGGTACCTTTTCATGGGCTAACACAGATTTTATAATGTGGCTTTCTTACTCTCTCTCTCTCTCTCTCTCTCTCTCCTTCATTTTGTTATGCACTTTACATGCTGTTCTTACAGGTAGTTCTGAATACATTATACCACATTTTCAGTGGAAAGGAAACAAAGCTTTAACAGCCAGAGTTTTCCATTATAATAGTAACACAAGCATCTCAGAATCTATAAAATTCAAGATAATGAATACATGGCATTAGTCTTTCAAATTAAGAAGATAGCACCATTTTACAGTTTCTCAAACTAAAGTTTGTGCTTTTTTGTTATATATCAGACATCATGGGACCTCTCACACTGGTCCCACCCCAACAATAAGAAAGAACAATGACTCCATATTTGAAGTCCTTAAGAAATCTCTGGTGAGACAGGACACAGTTAAATAAACTGACAGGTTATTTAGTAGTCTCATTTTTAAGATATAACTTCTGCTGAATAAGATACAGAATATAAGCCTCCTGATGGCAGGAAAATCATGTCTGCTAATCAAACAGCCCAAGCAGTCTTTCCATTCAGAATGTCATGCTGTAGAGATGACATAAACAGATCCAGATCATGGAAAGCAGTCTAGCTGGCACTGAGGTTAATATGGAAACTGCAGGAGTTTGCAGCAGGATGTTGTTTTCTTTCAGAAGATGTGCAAGATGTAACGGGAGGAAGCAGAATCAGAGAATCAAAGAGCAAGACGTGCTGGTAGAGGCACAAGGTAAGAATCCAATCACTGCTTTTAGCTGTCAGCTGAAATGATGTTATCCTACTTCTGTGTTTCTCTGTCATCTGCTGAACATGCTCTGCTGACTTGTCTTTAATGATGATTCCTTCTGAAGTTATCAGCAAAGTGATGAAAGTTCTTATCTGAGTACCATTCTCAAGCATTTGCTTCTTTTTCATAGATTGTTAAATATATTCACTCACAGACATTTTTTCTGTGTGTTGGACTTTCTTTAAAAATTTCTTGCATACGTGCATGTGCGCGCACACACACACACACACACACACACACACACACACACACACACACACACACACACACACACACATGCACAAATCAGATACTGACCAAGATCATGAATATTGTATAACTGGGAAGCTGCATACAGGTGTAAGAGAACCCATGTCCCCTACATGCGGTCTGTGAGTCTGTAAAACACTGTGTGCCCTGTTGTGTGCCGAGTTCCACGAAAGAATTAAAACACTTCAAGTACTCTAGTTTTTTTCCAAAAGCAACATAAAAAATGAAGTGTCAGACATTTCCTGATTGGTGGCTATACACTATGCAGCATCATTAAACCAGGATGAAGGGAAGATAGACATGTGACAGGAGCTATACATTAGACACTACCACCTGCTTATGCAGGTAGATCTGAACTACCTACACCAACCAGGTCACATGTACACAGTAAATGCAGCAAACAAAAAGGAGGTGTGTTTATTTCTGAATTGATCATGTGTTGGTCCTGATGCATGCTGAATTTATCTTGGCAGACTGCAGAAAAGGCCAAAGACAAAGCTATCAAGGTGATGATAACTAAAAAGGTAGAGTGCACATGATCCACTCACTCTGAGGTGAAACTATAATGCACAGGTGTGTATCATATAACATAAGTCAGAAAAGGAAGAGAGAGAGAGACACACAATTCTTTAAACACCTCAAGCCATAAAGATAAGGAGAGACTGCACTTCAGAATGAAAAAGTTCAAGAATTATAGAGCTTTTCACAGATGAAGGCTGAGGAAATAATGTTTCCCAGAAAGAGAGAAGAGATATGTGGTAATGGTACTGTTACAGAGAAATCAGTCCTGACAGGCTGTGCCATATGGAACAAACATGGGCTGTCCTAGGATGACAGTAGAACTTCTTACCAGACACTTTAAAACTGGATAGTATGGAGCAGGTACAATGATTGCTACCTGTTACCCTTGTGTGTGCTGTAAATGAAAATAATACAGGCAAACGGAAGGTTCAATCACAGCTTATTCTAGATAGTATTTTACAGAAAGAGTGTTCCTCTTTAAGAAAGACCACAGAAACAATGCATATTACATGGCAACGGAGAAAATCCTTTTATGAATAACCTTGCATGTTCATGGAGGAAACAGAGCAAGTGATTCTGACATGACAGAACAGCTATACTAAATGCATTTGACTTAACTTTAATGAACGATGTGGTTTGCAGGGGAGAAATTGGACAACTAGGCTAGAAGTAGCGCAGCACTTATCTGCATTGAGCTGATATGGGTAGGAAATCATAAAATAAAATAAATAAATACAAAATAGGATGATTGGGATAGGAAGGTCTCTGCAGAATTTTCATATCACTTTGATTTGAATAGACACATGCTTATAACATTAGACAAAAATGTACAGCTGTTGAGTCAAAATACTGACTGAGACACAGAAGATGAATTATTCTTTAATAAATATTTTCACATATTATAAAATATTTTTATAATACTGCTCAGGGATGCAATAAAGCCAAAAGAGTCATAATACAGACATACCATGGCAGAATGTACAGTTTTAAGATTTAGATATGCAGATAACCAGGGTAGAAATCTATGGTGTAATTGGGAAGAGATAAAAATGTACTGTAATGTCTAGAGTGAAATCTATGTGTCTTATCTAGGCATAACTTCCCTGGCAATGCCCAATGAAATGCAATGCTCATAACAGAAAGGCAGACAGACAAAAGAGAAACTTGCTGTAGTGCATTAGCCTTGAATATGTCTTGAAGGATTTTGTTGCTGGACATACATTGCCCCAGGATGAAGTGATTCTGATTCAAATGTGGAACTGATGCCAAAAGCACGATGTTATGCACTTAGTGCATTGCTGATCATGACCATAGTTCTGTCATGCATCACCTGGAAACAACAAAAGTAAATAAAAAAACACAGATACCTCAGAAGTACACTGCTGTCAATAAGTACAGCCTGAAAGCAACCAAACAACAGCCTGTGGCAGCTACGCAGGTTAGCAGAACAGAATATTAATGGTGTAATTCACAACAGTATTAGTACCAGATAAAGAATGCCTACAAAACCTTAAGAAAACAGAGTGTATCAACCAGATTCTAGGACATGACCCATAATAGCTAACAGCAAAGCTACAAGCGCCATGCTTCAAATAAATTAAAAGTTGTATTGGTGGTTATCAGCTAAAGTATAACTACTTTTCTTCCAAATAAACTTTTTGCTTTACTTTTCTTACTGAAGCAATCTAAATGCCTATACTGAAAAAATATCACTCCTCTCATCATCCAAGTAAACAGAAAGCAGAGTTAGAGCTATTTAAGTATCTGTCCCAGCAGAAAAAGTTCTTGTCACTGAGGTAATTTGCCTGCAACTCCAACATAAACTATTACTCTGAACTAAGATCAGCAAATAGGATGGCTATCAATGTGTGGATACCTTTAACATAAAATAGCCAACTGCTGCCTAATGTTATTCCTGCAGTCACCTTTCTACTGATATCTACAGAAAATTAGTTGAAGGAGATAAAAACTGGACTCACAGAAAATGCCTGAAGGGTTTCTCAGGAGAAGCAGACATGGACAGCTGCAGACAAAGTTTCTAGTAAAGCAAAATACTTTCCTGTTGAAAGAGTGAATTGATCATCAATTCAGAAGCTGCAGCAACACTCTTTTTATCTTCAGGCTACACGAAAAAGCAGTAGGAGTAATAAATATGACAAGAGTTTCTTAACGGCTGGTGGTTTTCAACTTTAAATAATCCTAAGCCCATAAAAAGTAGGAATAGCAAATATATGTCTCTTACTCTCATATAAGGATCAGGGAAATAAACCACATTAAGATGCTGTTCGCTTAATTATACATGAAGACAAGGAGACTGTGCTGAAGGCCAAATAGAAAGTAACATCAGAAAGGAGAGTTAATGGACTAAGAAAACCAATTTAGATGATTAAAACTGAACAGTTACAAACATGGAGTTGTTTATCCTGCCCTCATCAGACTTTGTTTATGCCGGTCTACTGGTTTTCTTCACAAGGGTCTTTACCAACATCATTCATTAAGATACATTAAACTTAGGTGGCTCTCCTCTGGTGATGACAGTCTGAAGAAAGGTCTTTGCGGGCTGATAAGAGACACAGCATGCACCTGACATTCTGTGATAAATCCTTTTGAGATGAGAGCTGCAACACTTGCCATCTGTCAGAAGATGTGTGGAGGAATGTACTAATGAGGAGCTTGTTGACTAAGATACATTATTAGCAGCTCCAATATCTTCATATCTTTCCTAGAGATCAGACTCTTTGCTTGAAGATTTCTTTATTTCTTTATATTTGCTCCTAAGCATGCAAATAAGGTGTCCAGTGAGACTCCTAAAACGGGCTGGAGATGTTCAGGTTTTGCTCCTAGCTCCTGGAACCACACTTTTGCTAATATGTCTCCAACTAGACATACTTTGAAATGAGTTACAAGCAGCCTATAGAAAAATCTGAGGTCTGGAGATTCTCATGGGTTCCTATTACCTGATTGAATGTTTGGGTTAGCGAATACCTAAATGTCGATCTGATAATAGCGAAAGCAAAAAACTGCGAACGTCCAATTTAGCGCAGGGAAAGAATTCCCTTGGCCATTATGCAGATTTTGCCCATTTCCCCACTGTAGAGCGATCTCGGAGTTGGTATATTTAGTTAGAGGAGATGTGGGGGGCACAGCCACCCACATTGGGGGGTGTGGTGGGTGAAGCCCCCCACTTCATTTTGGTTTAAATTTTTTTTGGGGGGGGGTTTATTCCCTACATTAAATCGGCCGTTTGCTCTTTTAATTTTTCAATATTACCAGATCAGTGTTCAAGTATTCACTAAGCTAAACGTTCGATCGGGTAATATAGACATGATTCTGATTACTAACTATCCCAGACTGGAGCACCTGAGCTTCATGGGATCTCTTTCTGTCAGGTGCAGCAGTTTTGGTAACTGTTAATCCTTAATATTTTGGAAGCAAATACAGCTGCAAAGGTTGATCACTGACATTCATTATTAATCAGACATTACAGAAGAAAGAGCCTGCTGGGTACTGGGTGTAAGAACTAGACTGGGCTACATCTTGTATTTGTATGTTTATTAAGTAGCATGAAGATTTAGTAGAATGTTATGATGGAGAAGACTCTCCTTTACTCTGAGACTGAGCTAGTTCATTACTTTGATTATAACTTTTCTTCTCATTGGACTATAATTCTCAGACTGCTACTTAGGTTCATAGGTAGGTACTAGGCTATCGGCCCTAGGGCCTATACAAGACTAGCCAAAAAGGTATCCTGGCTTTCACCACCCAAGAAAATTATTTTCCTGTGCCCCTGTCAAGCAGAGCCACATAGGTGATTCCTGGGGTGAATTTCTTATTTCCCATCCAATCATCAAGATTTTTCTTGAAGAGTGCTAATGGGGAGCTTTGTTTGATATAGATAGGTAGTTTGTTCCAGAGTATGGGAAGTCTCTGGGACAGGAATCTATCCCTCCAGCATGTTATGTTTACTGTGGTGACAAGCTTTAGGTCCCTAGAGCATGTAGCTTGGAGGATTGGGATTTCTTTAAATGGAGCATGTCCAACAGCTCTGGGTTTGACATAGCTTTGTATGTTAGGCAGAGATCACCTCTGAGTAGGCGATATGCAATAGAGTAAAGCTGCGTAGGGCATCTGTTTGAGGCTGGTAATCCTCTTTGTGAGGTATTTCTGCAGCCTTTCCAGTTGTTGTAGATATCTTGTGAGGTACATACCAAAAGGGGCATTGTACTCTATAATGGGTCTAATGAGTGATGAGTAGAGGGGAACAATGACCTCTTTTTTCCTGTCCTTTTGTGATGAGGTGTGCCACATAGAAGGATTTCCTGACTACTGTGGGGATGTGATTATCAAAGGAGAGAATACTATCCACCTGTGTCACAAGGTTTCTTATCACACTTTTGGTGTTAAGTAGACTAACACTTATGTGGTAGCTCATGGGTACACAGTTTTTACCAAACGGCATGACAATGCACTTTTTGGCATTCATCTTGAGGCCATGGCTTTGACACCAGGCATCTGTCTCAGTGAGGCCCTTTTTGTAGGATATCCACATCGTTAGGAGTTTCAGTTATGGCTCCTAGTTTGCAGTCATCTGCAGACCTCATTAGCCAAAGGCCTTCTGTGTTAGTCTGTACTTCAGAAAAGTAGATACCAAACAGGAGAGGACCCAGGACTGAACCCTGTTGTACTCCACTTGTCACTGGTCTGAAGTCGGATTTAGAGTCTGCTACTTTCACAGTGTGGCTTCTGTCAGTGAGCCAGTTGGCAACTCATCTTGTGACATAGGGATTTATACCTAGTTTAGTGAGTTTATCTATAATTCCAGAGTGGGGGATGGTGTCAAAAGCCTTGGCAAGATCTACCTAGACTGCGTTAACCACCTTACCCTCATCTATGGCTTTGGTGACTGCTTCAAAGAAGTCAATCAGGTTTAGGAGACATGATCTATCTTTTACAAACACGAACTGGGTGGGGTCCAGAGTTTGGAGATTACCAATGTCTTTGTTTATAAGTTCCATGATTATACGTTCCATGGCCTTGCAGACCAGGCTCGTTAGGTTAATGGGGTGGTAGTTTCTGGGGTCCATAGTGGGTCCCCTTTGTGGAGTGGGATAACCATCGCTGTGCACTATTCAGTGGGCACAAAGCCTGATGTGAGGCTATGATTGAACGTGGTTCTTAGGTGGGGTGCCAGTTCATTCTGTAGTTCATGTAGAATGCAGCCTGGGATGTTGTCAGGTCCCATGGATGCTGTGTTCTTGGCATTGGAGAGTGTGGTTTTTACCTGTGCAGCCATGATTACAGGAACTTTGCATTCTTCTAGTATAGAGATGGGCCCTTTAGGGGGTGGGGGGGGTAAAGTTAGCACTGAACCTATCTGCCAGGATGTTGGCAATATCAGTTGGTTCTGTATATTTAGTGCCATTGTGCTGTAACTCAGAGCAGATCTGAGTGTTGCCATTGAGATTCTTGACATAGCTTTAGAATGCTTTGTGGTTGTCTTTAGAATCAGTGGCAATTTTGTTTTTATAAGTAGCTTTGGAGGATTTTATGAGGGATCTCAGCTTCTTACTGAGGCTGACCAGAGAGTTTTTCCAGTCATAGGATTTTACTCTTTTTTGCAACAGTTTCTTTCTTCTGTTGTAGAGTTTGTTTATGGGAGGGGACCACCAGAATGGCTTCCTTTTTTTGGAGAATAGCATCTTGGTTCTTTTAAGGATAGCACGATCCATGCACTCGTGTAAGTGCTTATAAAGTGCATTTGTGTAGGATTCAGCAGTCATACCTCTACTGTCCATTTGCATGGGTGTCGTGAAGTTTGCTACTTCTGTCTTAAGAAGCGTGAATTTAGCTTTGGAGAAATTTGTTATGGTGGTTTCCCTAATGGGGGTGGGGGGTGGGATGTGGATGTCTAGGCTGATTAGCTTGTGGTCGGATCTGACCAACAAGGATTTGACCTCTGGTGTGGAACACCGGTCACCAATGTTGGTAATGACCAGGTCTAGGATATTGCTACCCCTGGTGGGGGTGTGGATAAGTTGATCCAAGGTGTTGGAATTTATGAATTACAGAAAACGTTGAGTAAAAGAGTTGGTACATGAGTAGTTTTCCCAGTTAATGGTGGGGTAGTTGAAATTGCCCATTATTAGGGTGTTGGGTTGTACCCTAATATTTTCCAGTGTATCAAGAAATGAGGAGTGGGAATCCTAGAGCATGGTGGGGGATCTGTAGCAAGTTACAATTTGGATTGGGGTCTTGCCCAGAGTTAGTTGCACTTGGATAATCTCGGATGCATTATGCTGAGCAACTAGCCTGGAGGTGTGGATATCCTTAATGAATATAGACACGCCTCCACCTTTAGTGTTTCAGTCCAGGTTAGGTCACCGAAAGGTGTGGTATGAATTATAGCCTGGTAATGGAGGGGTGCTCTCTGGAGCCCTGAACCAGGTCTCTGTCACTGCACAGATGTCGATGTTCTCCATTTTAAGGAGTACCTCGAGTGAATGCATTTTGAAGTTTAGACTTCTAGCACTGAGTAGCATTACCCTCAGATTTTGCTTGCTTGTACCTGTTACGGTAGTGAATTTGTCCAGAATCCCAAGAGCGACAGGTGCAGGCCATCTCTGGCAAAGCATCGTGGTCTGTCGATCATGTCATCCCAGGCAGACAGATACTAGATCCCCTTAGAATGACACCAGAAGCTTAGCCAATTGCTGAAGTCAATCATTTTGCCCTTGTACTGTGGTATCATTCTGGGTGATGGCAGGATGCTTCTCAGGGCTAGGGTCATACCTGGCTGGTCTACAAGATCAGAGAGCTCCTCCATGTCTCTTTTCATGTAGTCCAGGGAGGTACATCTCAGGTCATTCACACCAACATGGACAATGATAGAGTCATATTTGTACTTGTTGTGGAGTGACCTGAGTGCATGCATTATATGGTGGATCCTGGCACCCGACAGGCAGCTGAAAGTAACTTTCTCCTTGTTTAGCCTGGTGAGTGGAACATCAGTGTGCCTGACTATAGAGTCACCTATGACTAGAGTGTTGGGTATGTTGTTATGCCTTATGGGCTGTGGTTGAGTGGCACACTGAGTTTGTGGGCTATGTGTCATTTGAGTTGTGTTGGGGGCTGGAGGTTGCATGTGTTTCTGCTTTGTAGGTCTCTGTTGCTTGAGCAGATTTTTATTGAGAGCCTCCGCAAATGTAGGTGTGTGTTTTGTGTTGCTATGTGTGTGTTTATTTCATGATTTGTTAGTACATAACTTCTTTATATAACATCAATAAAGTTTTTTTTTAAAGAAGAAAGAAAGAAAATAGATTATGCAATGTTACCCTGTAACATAGAGTGTTAATTACATAGCTTAACAGAGTTTAGAAATACTTGTCAGTACAGTAAATATATTTGCAAAATATGAAAGTGAGGTAAGTAAGGTGCAAGTGGTCCCATGATGTGCAGTTGCATTTTCATAGGTTATTCCATAGGTTATTGTATTGGGAAATAAAGACTATTACAAATCTTATGTCCAGCACCATATATAAAGAACTTCCAGTAACTATTGGAGTTATTGCAAACAATTGTTTCTCATGCTAATATACATTGAAGATAAAATAAGTGAACTTTTGTGAGATTATTAATGTACTAAGGACTGTTGATACACAATATACAGTGTCAGTGAGATAACAAAACATCACACTATAAGGATAATTTTGTTAAAGAAACAGGGAAGAATATATGTGTTCCCCTCCCTACCATACTTCTTAACTATCCAGATTTTCACAGAATGTCCAGATTTTTGCCTTTTATTTTAGTTTTTTCTGCTCATAAAATTGAGGACTGAAGTCACCTAAAAATGAAATTCATTTTGAGTTTCAGGCATTATATCCTTCACAAAATGCATGCTCATTCAAAACCTTTTATCGACTTTCTAAGTTCATAAGAGCAATATTTAAAATCTGTCCCTGATTTTGGGCTTTTTTTCTCCATTATTTTAGGCTTTGTCTAGAGTACTTGTGGTAAGAGGTTGAGAGATATACTCTCTTCTTGTGTCCACAGTGAAACAATGTTTGGCATTATCTCCTAGACTTTGGATACTGTTTATTTTAGTGCTACCACAGTCATCTTTCTAGGTGCTGGAGTATGCCTATTGGAAGCCCTTGAGACTGTTGTGTGTTTAGCTTGCACCAGGCAGTTTATGAACTGCAAGGCTCCCTGCAGTATTAGTAGTATTAATAGTACCACGTACGTGAGCTGATGAGGAAACAGATTACTAGCAAGTGTATCTAGCTGAGAGACAGCAGCATGCACACTAGCTACAGGGAAGCGGAATTAGTTTAGTTGCTAGGATGACTGGCCTAGTTTTTCCACCTGAAAGGCAGTAAATCTGCCTCCCAAATGGTGCTCCACTTTGTCTCAAGAGCCTGTTTTCAGAGTGGTACATATGGCGTGACAAAATGTACCAAACAGAACATTTTTGTGAAAAGAAATTAAAACTGCTGTACTTTAATAAAGAAACATATCATACCTGTTTCTAAAACCCCTGAGGTCTTGTTATTCTGTGAGATTTAATTTCCAAGATTAAAAAATACAACTCACATTAAGCACTGCTAATTCAGTTCTGTTGCACAGTATCTGTTAAACTCAAGAAATGATGACTTTACTGGATATTAAAACTAAATCCAAAACTTACTTGCCCAAATACCTACTGAGTATGTCGTGCTGTCCCTAAAACATTTACTAACCTAATGTGTTTATACAGATGCAGGAAAAGACATGGGTTCAAGTGACAGACAATACAGGAGATATGTTTTTGTGTCTTTACTGCAGACAGAGATGACTGCTTTTTTTATCTATACTAAATTTTAACTGTTCATTGGCATGTCGTCATGTTTATCTGACATCAGCTGTTATCAATCATCCTTTCATATACCACATCTGACATTTCTAATGGCATGACATTTAGAATGAGGGACATACCTACTCAACTCATAATACAGTAAAACACACAGAGAGACAGAAAGACAGAAAAGCATACACACATACACACTTCCACAGTGTACAGTAACCTACTGGACTTCTGAACTAGGAATAGCAATGCTGGACATTCTTTTCACATATTTTTTCACTTTCTTTAAGGTTGACATGTTAGACCAGTAATGGGTAATATTGCTTTTTTTACTTTTGATTATGATGGTATTTCATTTAAAAATATCTACATAAAGGTGGACTTTGTTCTGCAAAGAAGGGCCTCATCCCTGCATGTGTCACTTATTGCTCCACTGCAAGGTCTGTGTTAATGGCAGCGCAGCAGTAAATAGGAACAAGGTAACCATGCCAGCCTTCTCTCATTTGCCAGTGTTGGAAATGCATGCCTTCTCCCAGCTCAGCAGTCCTCTCATGCATAAGCTTGCTGAAAAATATGAGTCTCTGTCTCTAGCTCTTAAACACACACACGTGCATACATATTAAAACACACATAAATCTCTCTCTCTCTCTCTCTCACACACACACACACACACACACACACACACACACACACACACACACACACACACACACCAGATGTACACATGTACATGCACATGCACAAACACACTTACGCACACATGCACACATGCACACAC
>NC_056727.1:521481458-521573958 GCF_019279795.1 Protopterus annectens | reverse complement strand
GAATTCTCAACTCACAGAAAGAAGTTTGGAGGAATGTGCACATCCTTCCAGTGGTACATCGGTTTCCTCCCACATTCCAAAGACATGCAGTAGGTGGATTGGACAGTCTAAGGTTCCTAAATGAATGAGTTCATGTGCATGTGTGGGGTGTGGAAGAACAACCTTGGCAGGGCTAGCTACCTGGCAGTGTGAACATTGGCTCTAGGTGATGGTCACTCGGGATGCGACACTCTAACCCCATGTGCAAAAATCTGAAAAAGGAGGTTATGGATTGAGAAATGTGTGTGTGTGTGTGTGTGTGTGTGTGTGTGTGTGTGTGTGTGTGTGTGTGTGTGTGTGTGTGTGTGTGTGTGTGTGTGTATGTGTGTTTGTGTACAAATGTACACAAATGTGTGTGTGTTTGTGTGTATGTGTTTGTGTACAAATGTACACAAATGTGTGTGTGTGTGTGTGTGTGTGTGTGTGTGTGTGTGTGTGTGTGTGTGCGTGTGTGTGTGTCTGTGTGTCTGTGTACATACAAATATATATATATATATATATATATATATATATATATATATATATATATATATATACATATATATATATATATATATATATATATGCTCACAGTTAAGTGCTAGACGAGCTGACCTTGGGGGCCATTTCAAACCTAGCAAGTGTCCTTTCTAAGGGTGACAATCAAACCCTGTAGCTTGTGCTTGTGAGGTAAACATCTTAACCATTATAACCATCAACCGCAAAATATATTGGAAGTGTGTCACAATTAATAGGAAGTAGATAACTAGCAGGCTAGCTGCCCTTGCAGGCTATTTTAAGCCTAGCCAATTTCCCTTAAAGGTGAGAGTCAAACGCTGTACCCTGTGTCTGTTGGTAATCACCTTAAACATTAAGCCAAATCCCAATCAATCCAAGCTGTGTGTACTCAAAATGATCAAAAAACATAATATTAACAAAAGAAAAATATCTAAATACAAACTATTGACAAAAATTAAGCACATCCAAAATCAATGTTTTTTAGCAGGGAGCAGGCACCCCTGCTCATTACATATATCAACTCAAAGGTTGCATAGTAGGAGAAAAGGGCATATATCAATTTATTTTTATTTATTTATTTTATTTTACATTGGTTGACTGGGAGAGTCCGACTGGATGCATGTCCATTTTCAGGTGAGGCCCGGGGAAAAAAGCTTCAAAGATCAATTACAACCAAATATAAGGATTATACAGAAGTATTTATATTTACATAGATAGTACATAACCTTAAAATTAACATAGTTCTATACAATGAAAACATCTTTTACAGTTTTAGAATTGGAAGAGACAATACGTAAGAGGAAATACAGAGTAAGATACATAGGTAAACTTTGCATCTAGAAGTTGCATCTTTTTTTTACTTTTATACAGTTGGATTGTGTACAAGTTAAACATAGTCAGGGGTACAGTGGCAGGTGAAACAACAGAGTTGAATTGTAGAATATATAGATTAAGTACTAAAGCAAGGAAAGGGTATATAGATTAAGTATAACGCAAGTGTAAAGATGTTGGAAGAAAGAAAATTATAAAAAGGTTTTGTGCCTAGCAGTGTTTTAGTGCCACTATCTGTATAGGTACTAAGGGGCCAGATTTAGAGGTGACACTGTAATTAAGGAAGCTGGAAATTAAAAAGCTGTAGTTCCTCCTAGTGGTACAGCTGAAACAGAGAGCGGGAGAAAGGGGAAGAGGGTGGGTATGTTTGGGAAAGTCATCCTGGTAGGGAACATGAACAATATCCATGTGAGGTTTAGGTGTTCTCTGACAAGTCTTTTAAATGTAACCTTTGAGTCTGCTGAAGTAATAGCAGAAGGTAGGGTGTTTCAAACTTTACCTATATAATTAGTGAAGAGGGAGTCCCCTGCTGTGTTGTTGCCTTTGGTGACCTTGATTAGCTTTTTATCACTAGAGCGTAGTTGTCTAGGAATCAATCCCTGCAATAACTCTGATTTTTGTTAATAATTTGTGTTTTAGACATTTTTTGTTGATAAGAACTTGACTGTTGATATTATTATGTGTGCTTCATTTTGAGTATACCCATATCTATATATTTATATCTATATTTATAAATATATATATAAATATGTAGAGAGACAGAGAGAAAGGGAGTTCAGTCCTGCTCATTTTATACTATGTTTTGGGTTCATGATGCTGAAGGAAACCAGGAAACCTTTCATATATAGAATTATTTTTATACTCAGTTCACTTTGATCTGTAGGAAATGTCTTTAATGCTGCCCCCTATGTCATATACCACTAGGGTTTTGCCTTTGTTTACCTGCTGTAAAGAGGCTTTAACTTGTTTGCAGCATCTGATCTCAGTGCCACTCAGCTGCATACCTCTCAATCTCTTAGTACAACAAATTTGGACAAAGCCTAAAATAATGGGGAGAAAGACCTAAAAATAGGGACAGAGATTAAATATTGCTCTTAGAAACTTAGAAAACTGCTAGGTTAATTGGATTTGTGTTAGCATCCATTTACTGAAAGATAGTAAGTCTGAAATGCAAATGTATGCCATTATCTAGTGAGTTCAACCCCCAATGATTTACCAGCAAACAACAAATTTTACAAGGAACAGACCAAAAATATTAAGACAAAAATCCAGACATTCTGTGATAATCTGTACAGCTGAGAGCTATGCTTAGCTGTTAACTAGCAGAAATTCAAAGAACAAATTTAGATGTTTATAAAATTTCAGAAAATGCTCAGTTTTCACCACGCCATCATAAAAGTATCACCTGAACTGTCTCTCACAATAGTCTTTTTCTAGAATTCAGAAACATCCACACTGCTCATATAAATAGCCTACCACAAGTAGGTTAATTTTCACTACAGTGAGAAAAAAATTCAGGCAACAGTGGTCGCAATGGATAAGACCTTCTTATCAGCTGGCTCATTAGCATATCTCTGAAAAATATTTATACAGCACTACAGCTGTCAGACTTAATAGCAGAAGTATTTTACAGATGGCCCATGCATTACATTTGCAACAGCACTCCCCCATACTCACACACATTTATGCATTCGGACAGCTATGCATAGACACACACACATGCACACACACGCACACACGCACACACGTACATACTCGCACACGCGCACATGTGCACGCACGCACACACACACACACACACACACACACACACAGACACACGTGCGTGTGCACAGACTCAAGCACACACATTCATTCAGCTTTATTCATGTCTCTACAGGGAGACACACACGCACACACACACACACACACACACACACACACACACACACACACACAAACGTGCACATATACTTTCATCCCGCTTGATTCATGTCCCTACAGACACACCCCCAGACCCTCCACACACACACACACACACACACACACATGCACACACACACACACACACACACACACACACACACACACACACACACACACACACACAAGCATGCACTCGCTGGAACACACACACACACACACACACACAAACACACACACACACACACACACACGCGCGCGCGCGTACATATTCATCCAGCTTCATTCATGTCCCTCCAGACACCCCCCCCACACACACAAGTGTGGGAGCGCACACAAACACACACACTACCACCACAGCAACTGTTACCATAGAAGTGAATGTGTGACTGCTCCATTTTGACAGCATTCACTTCTTCCTCGAATAGTGGGAATCAGTAGTCACCTACATTTCTTGGGGAGAACACATGGCTAATTATCATTAGCTGCTCTTCCAGATTGCTGAATTAGTATGTAGCTCTGCCAGCTGGACCTTCCTCCATGCTGAGGTTTCCTGCAATTGGGAAACCTCACCAGCAGGCCAGTCTAAGAACTGTAAAAGCTTACTACAAGTAAAATGATGACTATATTCATGCTTCTCGCTCATGGTAGGTTTTTCTGACTCCTTGGATAAGTCTGCTTCCTGACAGAAAAATTATTTTACAGTTAAGGTTCAATCTACCTGACAAGATACCCATTTTGCTCATTTACTTTGAAGGAGAATAAGTCATTACTGTTATATATATCAAAAGGTACATTAAAAGCTGGTAAAAGTAAGGGATTATAATCTGAATAATACCATTTATCTAGCCAATAAATTTATGTATCTGTTCCCTACAACCTACAAAAATATGCTTCTATATAGCTGTGCTTTAAAATGTGTTTATTGCAGGATGTTGACAGTTTTGGTGGCTGCACAGTAAATGTATATTTACCACATCAATATTTCACTAGAAAAGACTTCAACATCACCTGCTTTGAAATTAACCTGACTTATGCAAAACACTCAAGGCAGCTGCTGCTGCCCTGACGTTCTTATACAGATGTTAATGAGTGCCATTTTCCAAATCACAGAAAAAGATGACAGGATCATTAAATGAATATCGATCCCCTGCCAGAGAGCTCTTGCTGAGGATTCCATAGCTCAGAATGTATTAATAAGAGGGCAGACATCTTCATGCTTAGTCAGATCTCCAACAATCACACAAATGTTAGAGCAATTAAAAAGTCAAACCATATAATCAAAGAATGTTCTGTGGAGCTTATTTTCCACTCTTTGCATAGCTATTTGTAGCACAAAAGCACTGATTGGCCAATTATTACAACACTTTACTGTTTTCGTTGGTTGATAATTATTCAATCTGTGTTATGAGATATAGATAATATTTTGTCAGAAACCCATAATGTAGCCAGCGGGCTTTGTGCATTATTTTCCCCACAGAAACGTAAGATGGCTATCAAACAGAACACAAAATAATCAGTTAACTATGTGATCAAACACTATACAAAATAATCAATTGACTATGTGATCAAACAGATCACAAAATAATCAATTAACTACGTGAACACTTTGTTATTTTTGGATTCACCACTAAGCAATTATGTTTTTCATACTACAAATGAACACACCTTAACTACCCATATTCTCAGCAGAGAAGGGTGCATTTGAGTCACACTTCAATAATTTCAAACTGTGCCACAGATGCCTTTCCTTCACCCGCAAAAGCTCTCCTGGCCTTACTGAAAAAGAAATGGATTCAGAGTGATTCACCTATTTCTAGATAAAATGATACTGCTACTAAACCAAGAAGGCATTGATTTTATTGATAACAGAATCTGAGAACTCTTTCTATAACTAGACAATCTGTATTGTAGACAAAGAAAGAAAGAAATCTGTACCCTTTTATGAACAAAAACATGGTATGACACATATAAAAGAAAATCCACATCAGTTCACTGAGGAGAATATTTAAACTGCATTTGTACTGTGAAATTTGTACGAATCAAATTAATCTGTGAAGATGGTAAAGCCAAAGCAGTGAAGTCTTCTATACTGACCTCAGAAAAAATTATTTCTCCACATGACAAAATGCCCATATTTGTAGCATTTCTTCCATGTTTTACCTTTCACAAGGGGATAGCCTCATGTCAGATTATGGTACAGCAACTGAAAGCAATACTTTAAGATTCAGTAGAAAGGGGAGGTAAGACTATTTAACCAAAACACAGACACACACACACACACACACACACACACACACACACACACACACACACACACACACACACACACACACACACACACACATACACACACACACTGTTTCTTGCTGTATCTGTAGGTTTGCCATTGACCATCTGTTTCAAAAGAGTAGCGTCATCACAAACAGGGGTGCCCAAAAAATAAAACTGGAATAAAGTCATATATTGAAGGTCACAGCATGCTGAATCCATTCTTTACTCACTCGCAGTGTTGCTTCACTTCTGCCTTTTCTTTCCCACTTTTGCATGCATTAACATAAGTTGGATGCAATGTTCTTAAAATGCATAGCCCATCAGTTGTCTATTCATCATGTGTATATGTGTGTCTGTAAGTGTGTGTACATCTGCGTGTGTGTGTGTGTGTGTGTGTGTGTGTGTGTGTGTGTGTGTGTGTGTGTGTGTGTGTGTGTGTATACGTATGCAAGAAAATTTAAAAGAGAGAAAGACCAACACACAGAAAAAATGTCTGTGAGTGAATACATTTAACAATCTGCGAAAAATAAATGTATTGTTTTAAAATACTGAAACAGAGATCAGGAGCAAGGCCATGTGCTACCTTAGCCCAGCTAATTGTTGCACTATTATTATTCCATTGTGTGCACGGCTTTCTAACTATCCCGCACTTTAGCTGTTTTGGACTCCACTGCTTGGCTGATAAATAAAGTAAGGAACATAGAGCTCAGGGTTAATTAAAGGGCAGTCATCTGAAGGAATCCACAGAGACTCACAAGACAATGCTAATAGCCACTCTGGGAAGTTCCTTGGATAGAATGCTAATCACTAGAAACAGCTGGATGTCCACAACCCCTGTATTCTTCTTAGAAGTGTGTATAAGGTTCATAAAAATTCAAAAGAAAAGTAATGTTATTTTTAAGACAGTATTGCCTTTTGGCTTCCTCCTTGTTTTTTGCCATTTACTCAGTGAGTACTGGCTAAAAGGTGAAAAGATAAGTGTGTCTCTACATGTGATTTTTATATATGCAACTGTATACAAGAGTGTAGCTTCCTTTGCTCACCATAAATGTTTCTAGAATTTAAGACCTGTTAAACATATTAATTAGGTATAACTGCTTACTTTAATTTTGACTTCAAAACATCTAACTGCACACTAACTTCTCAGCCAAAGTCAAGCATCGTATTATTTAATAACATACTAAAATGCTTATTATGTAAGTGTTTTACAATAACAAAGAAATAGTAGAGTAAGTGAAAGCAATTCAAGAAAAATATATGTTATAAAATGAATAGGAAAACATTTAAAGTAAAAAGCAACACCCTGAGGTGGCTTTAATTAGACCCTTCTTAGCTAATTATACCTCAGAGCCTCCTGAAGAAGGCTTTATAGTTGCAAGCCCAAATCAGGAAAGGTAGCTGATTATAAAGGACTGGAGCAAACAAGAGGATGAAAATCTGCATGAGGCTTTTAAACATGTCTGTAAATCTGCAAATAGCACCTCTACCAATGACTTGAGGACATAAGGTATCAAGCCCTTTTAAATAAGCAGAATCCAGGTACACACGGCATATAACCAGGTTACGTATAGCACATAAGTTAATAATACAGGTCTTTAATAGTAATCTAGCTGTGTCTGGCAGCCAGTGTGAGTCCCATAGCAAAGTCATTGTATTGTATGTGATTAGGAATTCCTGATGAGCAATTATGCTGCAGAAATCTGGATGTACTGCAGTTGTACCAGATCCTCCTCCACTGTCATCCAACAGTCCAAGTAAGGAATGGTACAAAACTCACAGTGAAAAGACACCAGTGTATGCAACACCATTATAAGGCTGATGAAATGAGGCCCCAGATGCACTCAGAATTCTTTTTTTTTTTTTTTTTTTTTTTAATAAACATCATTTTTAAATTATTAAGCATGACATAGGCAATCTTACATTCATATAATTGAAAAAGAAACAACACTGACACCACTTTAGTTGCAAACATTATACATCACAGGTGCCATTGAAACAACTGTAATCGCAAACATTATACATAACTTATAACCTATCCAGTCATTGTCAGTTAAGTGTTATATGGCTCATTCAAATCCTGACTCTTAAACCTTGTTCCTGCTCTGCATATATTGTTCCCACAATTCCCATTTCTCCTATGTAGTTTGTTCCTTCCCTTTTCTAAAGATCCCAATTCCAGTTGTTTTATCTCTGTTGTTATATTTACTACTTCTAGTAAAGTTGGTCTAGACTTCGATTTCCATTTTCTAGTAACTGCTTTTATGGCAACCACCATAATTAGACTCAACAAGGCATTACTATGTCTACCCTTCACGTTTTCTTACAGCTGAACAGAATGCTCCTCTGTGGGCGTTTGAGGACAGTTAGGTCATGCTATTTCACTGTTGGACAGATAAGATCCCTTTGGGTAAAAAAAAAAAAAAAAAAAAAAAAAAACTTTCTGCATTTGATATTTTATTGTTTAAACTTACTTTATTGGTAAGGAAAGCGCTAGGATAAGATGGAATTGCTAAATATAAGTTTGAGGAGGGGACTTGTAACTATGCCAATCCCTTAGGAAAGTCAATAAAAAGAAGAGGGAAAATCGACATTTAGTTCAAATAACTGAACATCGAAAGAAGGGACATGGACAGCAAAATCAGTACTGTTTGTTTTCATGTCACATGATTAGCTGATATAAAATGTATTGTGTCTTTCGGCTTTTCCTGGTTAGGGGTCGCCACAGCGGAACTCCGGTCCGCTAATGATTGGCAGTAGATTTTTACGTGCCGAGTTGCCGGCCCTGACGCATAACCTTCAACAAAGGTACGCCCATTCACGCATGTCTCCACACAGAAGATGCTCTAGCTGAGAATCGAACAGGACAACGACTTACTGTGAGGCGACAATGCTGAAAAAGAAATGAGATAAGAAATGTAATGCATATTCAGAGGGATAACAAGAGAATTCATGATAACGTTTTTCAGTGATAAAAGAATTATGAGAATAACTAGACCGCACGATACTGTATAAAATGGAGAAAAAAATTATCACTGATGTAACAAAAGTGGTGTGTGTGAGAATATATGTGTGTGTGTGGGGGGGTCATGTCTCCTTATTTTTCTGGCAGCTATACAAGCCACTGAAAGAAACATAGGCAAAGAAAATGAACAGACCTGCCTTGCAGCAGGATCCAGCCTAGTCCTTATTTCATGTTTGATCGAGTCAGTTGTGATGGCATTATTTTGCACAACTGCAGTTTGGCAATCCCATAACTCAATGAACACATTTAAGACAAAAAAAAAAAATGTGGCAAAGTACAATATTCTGAACGGACTATCACAGGCATGAAAACATATTCAACAGATTAATATGGCATGACATGATAAAAGTTCTTAAAGTTTATTGCCTGTTTATTAGACTCAACTTGGTACAACTGCTTTCCACTAGGAGTCTCTGCAGCTCTACAACTCAAGAGTGCAGGAGTTTAAGACCCAGCTGTTAGGCACTTTAGGTGATAACCAGTGAATGGTGTTACCCTCCTCCACATTCTAGGCAATGTGTTGTTCTCCATAAATACACAGATGCCCAATTCTGTGCATGCCTGCACCGTACAATCTTAGGAAAACAGCAGGCAATCAGATGCTGAGAGATTCCAGTCCAAGACCAAAGGAACTGCTTCAGACATGATGCAAAGCCTTAATTCTCTACATCATTTGTCATCCAGCACATGTCCTGGCTGATGCTGTAAGAGATATTTATAGAAATCAAGCAGTTGGTATATGACCAAAGCGTGTCCACACACACACATGCTCACACACACGCACATGTTCACACACACACACACACACACACACACACACACACACACACACACACACACACACATGTTCACACACACACACACACACACACACACACACACACACACACACACACACACACACACACACACACACACACACAATCTCATGCACACAGAGTAAGTCACAGTCTGAAATGGACTGTGTAGAAGGTATCAAAACCAACAAGTGCATCTGCCTTTATCCTCATAGCTCTGTACTTACTTCCAGCTGTTGTCAGAGTACTTGCATCACTTCAGCATGGTGATGTGAGGAACACTTCCACTGTCACAGGGTTTACACTTCCACTGTCACAGGGTTTACACTTCCACTGTCACAGGGTTTACACTTCCACTGTCACAGGGTTTACACTTCCACTGTCACAGGGTTTACACTTCCCCTTTGCAGGATATGACTGAGACCTGGGAAACTGTGTAGATACCTTCAGTATCATGCTCCAAAATAAGGTATGTCATAGTCAAGCTGGTATGAACCACCCCCTTTTTCCATCCCCCCATGCATGAATAGTTTTTTGTCCCTGTCTGTTGAGGTTTTGTGCTTGTGCAAACATCTTAAATATGCACATCCATGCACCAGCCATCCTTATCTCAAAGAAACATGGCAATTTGTATCTTTCCTCTCACTTACTTCACTGACTGTCTTCAGACATTTGAGTCTTGCTGTATTAAACTGATTGAGCAGTTTAACTTGCCAAGTCATTATAGTAGCCATTTTGTACACAGTTAGATGTGGGACACACAGTAAAAACAAATATTCTGCATCTAAATATAAGTGAGTGTTCAAGGACCTGCATATAAAAACAATTCTGCTTTGATATCATTCAAGAGAACAAAGCAAAAAGCAGATGAGGTGATATGAGAAGAAACATAAGGTTGATGCTTGTTCTTTGTGGTGAAGAAAGACTAAGACGTGCAGAGAAGTAGCGAGGCCATTTGAGGCCCAGGGCCAGACCCTGAATTGGCATTCCTCCACCACCTAAAGAGCAAAAAATATATATTTTTTCCTTGAATGGGGGAGATGCTTTGGCAACAGCTTTTCACAAAAACTTACAGAGAACAAGAGGCTCAGGAGTCCAAACAGGAAGTTTTATTGAAAGTTTAACACATTTTGAGAGTTAATCATTTAACTGTCATGTGATGCATAACCAAACACAACATTTCTTTAGCAATTTAAAGAAACCACACAGTTAGTTTTCCCTTAACACTTAAATGTAATTTATCGGATGTACATTATTAATAAGCAATTGCACAATGCATGAGCATTGGTGTGTTAAGAATGCATGGAATTCCACAAAAGTCTTTCCTTCCATAATGTGAGAAAAAATGTGATACTCTTATTCGGAATTCACTGTCCGCCCTCCATATGATACACCATGATATGTCCAACTACTGTTCGATAAGTCATCAGAGGAAAAAACTCCACAGTACAAATTCCACCCAAGAAAGAACCAATGCAAATGGAAAATAATTAATGTACGTTAGAGCAAAGCAAAACACAATGATCTTGCACCCAAACCATTCTCAGAAAATCCATCAGGAAATAACATATCATCAACAGAAAACAGTACTGGCAGCAATGACAGGAGGATACCCCACAAGTTTGCCTCTATGCCATTCATTACAAATCATCTACTTCTTATCAGAATCAGGGACAAATTTAGAAGTAAAAAATCCGACAAGGAGAGTTAAAATATCAGTACTATTAACATGAGTCCTTCACAGAATAAGAGAATGTGAATTGATATACATTTTTTGAAGTACAAATGTCTATTATATTTCAAATTATTGTCATTAAGTGCCATTCACCACCTATTTCTCTCAAAAAAAGGTAAAATGGTTGTGTGCAAAGAAAACTGCATTGATGCATGGCATTTTAATTTGACACACTAGTCTATCACCAGTACGATCCGCCACATAACTGATATTTAAATTCTGTTCTGGATTTATTTATAGAGAAACTAATCCAGAATAATAATCAGACAGGGATACTAAAAATTTAAGTACTGTGTTAACTTGTTTCATTAACAGAATTAGAGAATCTGAATTAATATACATTGTTTTGAAGTAAAGAAGTCTATGTTATGATTCTTAATTTCTTTCTAATCATTGTCTAATCATTGTCATTATATATTAAGTGCAATTCTTCACCACCTGTTTCTCCAAAAATGTAACATTTAAAAAAAAATTAAGCAAATAAACCTGACTACATCAGTTTGGGAAATTATCATATCCTTCAAAATGTGAAAGTGGTAATGAAAAGCAGCTGATATGATCTAACAACCAGTGTCACATGATGAAAAGAATGGGTATGACATGTGATCTTCAAGAGAATATTGTAAAACTATCAGCTGATGTGAGTGATCTAAAATTAGTGGCCCTAGAGGACACATTGGATATATATACTGTACAGGATATCTTGAATGCTGGTGTTATGTGATACTTTGGGCCAGTTTTCTTGATTCTAGAAGCACCACATGCGGGATTTAGCAGTTTACTTTAAAATCCATGCATACATTCTGAGGATAAACAAGGCAAGGAAACCTTAACTGTTGTTTCAGAGCTCTGAGTTTACTCTTATTTGTAGGAGACTGTCTCTTGCAAAAATTGCAATCCTTCAGATATATGGCATATGGAAGAGAGAAACTGCGACCATGTTTAGAACAACTCGACACTGCTATGTCACTGATACAGTAGATGGATGAGACATAGATGCTCTACTGCCTGGAGCTGATATCCAAAGATATTTTTATAAAAGGATAACTAACATATATGTGCATGTATACATAAACAACCATATGCATATGTGCACACATGCACACATGCACCCAGACATAATAAATGCACACATGTATACATATAAACCAGGAATGATCTGGAGATTATTCATTGGCTTGCCCATCATCATTGGTCCCTGGTGATAGAAGGAATAGCAGCAGGTTCCACTGCCAGCTGTAACACTAAGAATGGTGGAGGGAATTCATTGAACTAGCTATTACAAAAATAAATAAATAAATAAAAAAACAAGTAATAACACATCTAAGAATGGGTCATCTCATACAGCATGAATAATGTGTGAGGCAGAACAGCATCACTAATGGTGCAATGCCCAGAGGGCATTTAGTAGCTGAACCATTGCGGCTGTCAGTCACATGAGAAAAGTAATGTAGAAATATGACAAAAACTGTTGCTGACAAAGTTGGCCTTAAGAAGCTTTTCCCATCAAAACTTCAGTACCCCAGTATGACCTGCAGGATTCTGCCTCCTATATCTGTGTAGAAAGTGTCATCAAAGTAAATTTAATTACTACACTTTAAAGTCACATTTGGATCTTAAATTATAGCTAATGACACTCAGAAGTGCTGATGTTAAGTAATCATTAAGACTGAAACACATGAAAGAAAAAGCTGTTAGCTTGTTCCACTCGTTCCTATTTACTGAAATCATTTCTTCAATGGTTTAAACCTACAACGATGTAACATAAAACATACAGTACTAAACTATTTGTGGTCTTTTTTATGCCTTTAAAATACATCACTATATTTTTCTTTATATTTGCAATTAGCAAGATTTTGGGTACTTTTCCGTTGCCCCATTAATGGAAACGTACCGTATTTTATACCAGAGAATACAAGAAATGGGCACAAATATTTACTTTGCAATGTGTTGATTGTATAACCACTGCTGTTTGTTTTACAGTAGTCAAAGAAAACTGCACTTTGCCCTACTTTATATATTACATTAAGTAATAATCTATTTGTTTACCATGGATTTTCTGATTAAACATACTGGCTGACAGGTTCAGTGCAAACTTCTCCCCCCCCTCCCCCCCAAAAGGAGAGATATCTATACCAAGCGTTGCAGCCCCCAAACATCTCCAACCAAGTGAGAACTGCTGCTCAAAAAGCAAAACACAGCATCCATGGGGGACGATGGTGTCCCCCGGCTGTGTGCTCCACTTACTCAACGAGGGACTAAAAACCCACAGCAGCTGCTGTGTCATAGTCATAGTCTACCTCTGATACGCACTCCCAGGAGTGGCGCGCACTGCAACTGTGGTCCCACTTTCACAAAGCCTCCACTCCCCCCAAAAATCCGAAATTACCCCCCATTAGCTACTTACCTTAGCCTGCAAATAATGGGAGATCATAATGGATGATAAATATAATAAATAGGGACATAGTTGACTGCAGACTTTGTCAACTTTGTTTTGTTATTTGTGTCATCATGCCTTCTAAACTTAAACTTGGTTTTTTTTCAAAAAGCCAGTGAAGAAAGCCAGGATGAGGGAAAAGGCCACCATACAGCATACTTGATACAATACCTAATACCCCACTTTAATAATCACTCATCATCATCATCAAATCAGCTTAAATGCTAACCCATACATCACACATCACAAGATGCACAGCAACCTGTCAGAGTTGACAGGCGCCAAGAGGGTCAGTCAGCCATGTCAGACTCAAAGCCTGTCACAAGTGGTGTACCACAGGGCTCAGTCCTCTGCTCCTCTACTTTTGTTTGGCATCTACTTTTCCAAAGCAAAGCAAACACAGTTATGAGATGATGAGTGCAAACTGCATAGTCAAACTGAAAACATATCTGACACAGATATCCATCAGACACAGATCAGAGAAACGGGGGTCTCAGAGCCACGGATAAAGGTGCCATGCCCAAAATGCCAAATGCAACCCTTAAAAAAATAATAGGTTACCCTAAACTGAACCCTACCCTATAATACAAAATACAGAAGAAGTTTAGAGTTATCAGGAAGAAGGGACCCAGGACCTGGGACCAGGTTGATAGTAGTCCAGGTAGCGAAAGTAGTTAGGCCCATCTAGAAGGACCCCAACCTTATCACCCCATGTCCTTCATGAAGGGGATTCTCATCATAGTCAGGGTCATAGTCATCACTCATCATCATCATGATTGATAATGATTGTTGAAAATGGATTGCATTCAATGCCCCATGAGGAATGTCACCAGCACCTATAGAGGCCACAAAAGTTCCTCACCAAAAAGATAAAAAGTCTCAAACATCTGTCTAGCTCCCAACGCTGCAGAGAACTTGCTCTATTCAGTTCAACCTTCCAGCTCTCAGGGGCCTCTTTGCCTAACAGACAAGATATGCTCAAAATGCTCAAATCCAGATTCACCAAAAAAAGAAGATGATGCCCAACCACAAAACTGTAGAGGCTAGAAACACCCAGGCATCAAAGGAAGACTCTTCTAAACACCATATAGCTTAGGAATAGGGAGGGAGCCAGAGTATAATGCCATATGTGAACCACTGTGGAGTTATGGCCTTGTGAGTGTGCAGGCAGAGCAGAAGATTTCCATGGGAGATCGGAGATATTCCTTGACATGACCCCAGAGATACTTCAGTGTCACTGCTCAACAGAGCAATTGCAAAACAATGGGTGGCGTTCCCCAAATAATGGGTATAGTTCCCAAACTATGGGCTAGGCTTGTAAATAAACTATGAAGAAGAATTAGTATGAACCTATAAATTAAAATAGTTTTCAGTGCTTAGTCAACAATTTTACCTACAAGAATAACCTTTGCAACACAGAAGTGCAGTTGCTTACCAATGAATAGATTCATAGTGTTTCAAGTACAAGAAATGAGTCAGAATTCTGAAATCAATTGAAAACAAACTCAACAAAGCCTCTTTAATTATTTCTAAATTTAATAGGAAGTACGCCTACACTGAGAAATTTGTTTCACCAAAGACAAATAAATCACTCAGTTTGCTGCGGGCTCCAAAGATAAGCCTCTGTAATTGCCTCCTCTGCACCACTCCCTTCACCTGTGCAGCCAATCACAGGTCTTTGCCCACATAAGAAGACATAAAAGGGGACGGGAGGTATACTTGGGTGTCTCAGATGTTCATGTAGGACATTTCTGCTGTTTCTCCTTAAAGGGAAAATTTAAAAAGTATTTGTTCAAAATCATTTTTATTTATTTATTTGGCACAAATTGCACCCTCGACAAGACAGCACCTTGGGCAACTGCCCCTTTCTCCCCTCCCTTACTACACTATCAGATATATGTGAGGTTCTTAGAAATATACAACAGACTTTTTATTAAGATCTAAGCTGGCACTAGAGATGGGCTTGGTATGATTAACCATGTGTTGTTTAGTTTGCATGTATATAACCCAGGCCAGAATATTTAAAGCTTCAGAATATCACAATCCCAAGGCAATGAACCTACAAAAAACATACAAAAACAACTGCAGCCTGTATTCTGACTTGCCTATTTTCTGAATATACTTAGACCAATATCCTTCAAATTTAAGAGAGAGGGAGATGGTGGCCATTACTTATTTCTGCCCTTTCCCTCTTTCTTACCTCTGCATGTCAGTTAATATGCAACCTAGGCTGTCCTGATCTAACAAAAAAGTGAGTGACCCTCCTGTTTCCGTACCCCAAGACTCATTATTCCAGCAGGTTTCCCACAAAAGACTTTTTTTATAAAAAATGTTAAGGTGGTTACTGTAATATGAAAACATTAAAACAAGTGGACAGACAATAGACTTTAAGATAAAGCAATGGAAACATATCTTAATATTGGCCAATAGGAAAATTAAGCAACAATAAAACTGAACAATACTATGGCAAGATTAAAAAAATCAACTTTCATATAATATGCAGGACTCAAAAAGGGCATATTATACGAGTGTTTAGAGACAAGTGATATGTTAAGCACAAATAAGGACTGTATAAGGAAGCAGTATATCAATAAGAAATGTGTTGTATGTTCATTTGATGGAATATGTTTAAGGGACAGAATAACACAGAAATGATGAGTACTGATATAGATAATATGGCATGTGTATTAGGAGCTACACAAGGAATTGTAGCAGAGTATCTGTTTTGTATTCAAAGATGTAAGACAATTTTTCGGCTTTTCCCGGTTAGAGGTTGCCACAGTGGAACAGTCTGCTAATGATTGGCAGCAGATTTTTTTTATGGTGTCGATTTGCCAGCCCAACGACAACCTTCAACGAAGGCATGCCCATTCATGCATGTCATTCAAACACCACTCGACCATGGGGAGGACATGCAGACTCCACACACAAGGCGCTCCAGCCAAGAATCGAATGGGAGTACCTCTTGCTGTGAGGTGACAACACTACCGCTGCACCACCGTGGCTTATTCAAATATGTAAGAAAGTACTACATTTAATTCAAGAAGGAATTACGAAAGGAACTCAAAGGGATTGTGTGGGGTAGGGAGAGACAACAGAGGAAGATGAACAAAGTAAATCAAACACTGTGGCTAGGAGTGCACTGGATTTAATATTCAAATTGGTAGGACTGATGTATCTAGCATTTGTATTAGTTTTAATGTTAAAGTTATGAAGTGGAGTAACAGTTTTAAAATGTAGATATATTTTTGTCAGATCATATCAGTGGTAAAGGTTCATTAACTTCCATATGGGCAATGACCTCACTTACTCTTGTATGAAGGACTGGATAAGTCAGTATCAATACAAAAAGAATAAAATGCTGAAAATCAGCTCAGTCAGTATTATAAACACATTCCAACAATTGCCAAAGGTAATAAGTTAAAGGGTAAACGGGTAAACTTACTAGCCCAGTATTAGAGGAGCTAGGAGAATTCCATTAAACATGACTCACTGAACCAAGCTTTGAGGAAAACTGCCCACTGAAAGTATTATAATACAGAAAACAATGCTGCATTAAAGAAAAGGGGGAAAAATCCAGTCCAAAGATCCTTCATATAGCAGGTTGGAATCACCACTTAAGTGCCATTTTATGTAATCATCTTATATAATCATCTTTTAGATCACTAGGTATCAGAGAAAACAAAAGTTCTCAGATCGATAAGCTTGCTTTTGCACAAAACAGCACTTCCAGTACTTTCCACCCAGGGACAGAGCTGAAAAGAATGGTCACATCCCAGCATGCATAAGTTAAAATATTAAAATGCAGAGCTATGTCTAGTGAGACCACCCATCTCCTGAAGCCTGGTTAGAGGAAGAAGAACAAGAAAAAAACAATATTAAACTATAAAGAAAGCCTGTAATTCATTCAGAATGAGATGTCAAATTAAACAGCACAACTTCAGAGGGAAAAGTGTGTATGTTTAACTTCTGAAATGCAGCCTACAATATTTTCTTGCATAGTGATCAGAAATAACAACAAATAATATTGTATTAGATTGCTAAATGGTGGCTTAGTATTTCAAAGGATCACATATATTCACTAGAAAACCATATGAACAAAAGTATGTTTGACTGAAACAAATTGGAAGAAAGAGAGAAAGGGGTTTCTTGTCCTTTTCCCTGGGGTAGTTATACCCTCCAACACCTACCCAATAGGTCTGCTAATAATATAATCTGCTCCTGTATTGTTTTATCCTCTTGGTAAGGCGAAACACTACTGCATACTGATTGCACCCAACAACTGTATTTTTCACTCAATTTACAAAGAAATTATGGTTTGGCCAAGAGGCAGTTGGCTGAATTGCCAAAATCCCATTTTAATTGATGATGTAACATCCGTCCAGGATTGGTGTTCTACTGGTCTTAGATTACAATTAACTGAGAAATCAACTTTCCAGTCACGACTCAGTGACATTAAACTTCCCAGTCACTGTGTTCATAGGAGGTCGCTGCCAATGTGGTTAATAAATGTGTGTTGGCAGCAATTCCTTTATTTTGAAACATTTCTTCCTTCCTCGGCAGCAATGCTTTTTTTCTTTCTTTTCTTTTTTTTTTGAAGATTTCTCCCTCCTTTATATTTATATGACCACAGAGTTATAGTTCGCGATGGCTTACTCACCCCACCTGAGGAATATTGGGTGGGGCTTGTTACTATGGAAAATGCTTACATTTCATTTTTATGGGGTTCATTTTTTTTGCAGTTTCTAAAGCAATGACTGATAGTAGAAGTGCTTGAGATAAACAGGGCTCCTTTAAGGTAACGTCATCTGCTTACAGAATTGGCCTGTATGTTTGTATCAGCATAAAACAATTTATAAGCAAGCCTTTCTTACAGAGATCCATAGGAGTGGTACATAAGAATGAAGCACTTTGCCTTTTTAAAACTTCAGTCTTGAAGGTTCACTGTCTATCTATTTCTTTATCTATCGATATCCATATATATCTATATATATATATATATATATATATATATATATATATATATCAGGGAAACTAAATAATCTTTCCTATTGGATTTTGATGTAAACAAATGGAAACAGACAAAAATGCTTTGTACATAAGTAGATGTCAGCGAAATGGGGATCATCATTTTGTTAGTGATTAACATCCATTTATAGTTTCCAAAAACTAAGCAATATTTAAAAAGAAAGAAAGATATTTGTCCAGCTCAAAACCATAGTTCTCTGAACACGGAAAGCAGCCTCTACAAAACCCTTAGAAAAAATAATGAAAGCCATTTTGCTGACTGCTACTATATCATTCTTTGATATATAAATGTATAATTACATTTGCATCCTCCACTGAACTTTTCATTAAAAAATCCTTCTGACTGTAGTTTCTGGATAAGCACTGGTTCTCTTTTCTGTATAATAATGCTGTGACAGCCCATACCACATTAGTAAGAGTGATAATGAACTAGAACACCCAAGGATGTGAAAATGTGTAACAAAGCACTCGTACTGTAATGAAGTGCACAGCCTACCTGAATGCCGCAAGTGAGCTGATAATTGTATACATAACAGAACAGGTTTCACACCTTTCCTGTTTGTGTCGTCTCTTAAGTCGACTGACCACTTGTATAAAATAAGATCCCATATTACTGATAAAAAAATATCAAATTTGCTAAGACTGTACTGGTTTTATTTAAAATTAGGCAATTTTTACTTGGCACCATATGGACTTTTCACACTTCATTATTCATCAATAGTTTTGCAACAGAAGCTTTTCAGTGGGATAATTGACGTAATAAGATTTAAGCTAAAGCTAATGTGTTGTATACAGAGACACACACACACACACACACACACACACACACACACACACACACACACACACACACACACACACACACACACACACACACACACACACACACACACACACACACATAAAGATTAACAGCCCACCTTGATCTGCAAGTGATGAAATATGCACCATATCCAAAGCCAGTTAATTGGGACAAGTTTTACTGCTCCAATCATCACAAATGTTGCAGCATGCTGACATGCAGAAATATCAGTAGGATTGTTGGAAATGCATGGCAGTATAGCCCCATCACTCAGAAGTATAGCCTCACAATGCCAGACTGTTCATATTTCTAGACAGTAAAACTTTTCATTACTATAAAAGAAACATGAGAACAATGGCACTTAAAAAAAACATAACCAGACATCATGAAAAATAAACTAATGTCTTTTTTTAAATTAAAATTACAAACACATTTCTTTGAGCAAAACAAATTATTTTAAAAGTACATGGCATAGCTGGTTCTGCAATGCTGCTAGGCATATAATGCAATTATAAATAACTAAATAGAATACATATGAGAGGCATAACAGTATTCTAATTTTCTGAGTAGTTTCATTAAGGCATAGAAAGTCATGTTAAGGAGATGTGTGAGAAGCAGATATAGCTTCAAAAAAATGAAATGCAATAGTATGCATGTCTAGTACAAAACGTATTTCTTCTGTGCAGTAATCCTTGGTTCATGAGTCTTGCAAAGACATTTGAAATATCTACCATTCCTTTTATGCCTAAAGAGAGTGAATTCTCTTAATGCCAGCTTCTGTGTATGAGAGACTGAGGTAAATTTGCTGTTTCCCTGCTGTTGTGTGATTCTCAGAGTTGGTATATAATTAGCAGGGGCTGTTGGGGGCGGTGGATCTCCACATCGAGGGTGCTTGCCCCACTGCATAAAATGTATTTTTATTTTAATATTATGTCTTTTCATTTGTGTGTGCATGCGCGCGCGTGTGTGTGTGTGCGTGTGTGTGTGTGTGTGTGTGTGTGTGTGTGTGTGTGTGTGTGTGTGTGTGTGTGTGTGTGTGTGTGTGTGTGTGTGTGTGTGTGTGTGTGTAAATATATCTGTGTGTGTATATTAATACACTGGAGAGAAACAATATTTCTCTTAATTAGATACAAGTGCACTGACACCCAGGTAAAAGCAGGAATGCAAGAAATATTTGATTTGAAACTTGTTGCTTGCAGTAGGATGTTATCACCCTCTCTTCCCATTTTGTCGCATGGGGTTGTAGTGTCACATTAGCAGGAATGAACATCTAGACATGATAGTCTAACTGTTAATGTTCAATTGACACTGATGACAGCTTATGCCATGACTGAGACCAGGCTTGAGACTACCACTATAAATCTGTAATGTAAGAAAGTGGCAAACACTACTGGGCTTGATAAGGCTCACCCTTATGAGTTCAACCCCGCCTGAGGCACTTTAATACACATGGGTTTGACAGATGCGTCTAAGTGAAATCTACCTCTAACAAGACTACTCAACAATCTCAGGCACTTACAGAGCGCCACAGTGAGATGTAAATAAGGCTGATGATTTCTGTACTAGTGTTGAACATCATTAAGGCAACCAGATGAGTCAGAACAGCAGAAAGTGATGCACAAATCTGTTAAAAACATTTCATTCTTCAATGCAAAAATAAACAACCTTCAATGGAAGGAGGTTAGGTCAGTCGCACTTGTGTGGGTAGTAAAGATCAAAAGGCAAGTGACACAATGCTACAGACTGATCTCTTAACTAGCAGTTGTGTACTGTCATTCATATACAAGTGCCTAGGAATAACACAAAGATCATCACTAAAGCAACATTTAGGAATTCTTTATGTATTATACCAAATATAAAAACTATACATAGGAGGTTGTTTAGTGCTGAGGCCCCCTTACCTATTATCAAGTTGATGTGAAAATTCACGGTACCCACGCCTCTTATGGATATATACCGGGGTACGCACACTGTGCTCTGGTTCTTTTGCTTTAGTTTTTTCATTCAGTTTGAATCTTTATATCACTTCATCGACACACATGAAGCAGTAAAACAGCACATCATGGCATATATGAAGCAGACTAAGAACATTGAAATGCTAATAATTACTAAGAGTAGCAGCACTGATCAGTTTGTTATTATACATTAATTACTTAATAATGGACTCTTTGTTTCAAAATGTTACATAATAGGTTCATAGACGGGTGTTAGGTACATAGTCCTGGAGACCATCTAGGACCCTTTTCCAAAATTCCCTTTACCACAGAACATATTTTGGTAGTGTCATTTCCTTAGTATCACACAACAGGAAAATAAAGGCTGAACAAATCAAATCCCAGATTGCATGAAGGATGTCATTAATGGCATATAACCTTCTCTGCACTAACTGGCATGCTAAAAGACAAGAAGAAGCAATTTTCTGATGTGGCCTGCGGTAAGCACAACCTGAGTGTTAGCTATGTTCATATTTAAACTAACTAACTGAAAAATATCACATGCAAAAGCTCATAGAATAAATAATAAATTAAATATATTATTATATTACCCTTTGGGAAAAATTCCACCCAGGGTTAATTACTCCATCGATAAGACACCCTTAAGAGTTGACCCAGTAGTTAGGTATCTGGGAACAGATGTAGACAGTAATCTGGCCTTTGACCAACATGTAGCCAAGGAAGCAAGAAAATGATTCTGTGTTGTCCAGCTTATAAGTAAGGGTATGGCATCCAGGTCCAAATACGTTATTCATAGCACTTTACTCAGCTCTTATTAGACCCATCACTGAGTGCAATGCTCTCTTTAGCATGTACCTGGCCAGCCAAATGCAACAGCTGGAATACCCACACAGGTTCCTCTCTAACGGAATCAATGGTGTTAACACATTGTCCTATACAGATCTCCTTAACTACTACAGCTGTCTCCTACAGGTTACAGAGAGGCTATCTGTGTCTGTCCATCTGTCCACATAAGAAGACTAGGCACCACAGAACAGTACAGTTGGACAGGAGAAAGAATCCAGTGTGGTCTCAAATGGATTCACTTATAACATTCAACTAAACTTTAGAAAGTTACAGGTAATTGGGTAAACATAGGAAGGTGCACAGGGTAGTGTATATATTATGAAAATTCAGGTGGCAGTAAAACAAAACATGATAGGATTGCCACAGCCACAAAGGTAAAAGGAGTAAAGTAGCATGAGGAACAGCAATGTGCATACAGGCAATCCCAAGATAGACAAGGAAGCTGTTTACAGGAGCAGGCATGTTTGTTACGAATGTGGTGTCTTAGAGATTTATGACAAATGGCATGAAAGGGGAAGTTTGTCAGCAGCAGCAGCAGAGCCATTGTGACAATGCCGATGCACAGTATAACCCCCTGTAAAGAGAGGTTAGTAAAAAATATGGATGGCTACATTCATTCTAAGGCAATACACTGATGCCTTGACATAATGCTGAAAATATTCCTTGGACCACTACACCTCCCCACTTAACAAATGTTAAGTACATCAAAAAATCTAATAGATTCCAATTTCAATACTCATCTACAACACTTTAAAAAAAAACTTAAACTACATCTTCTCAACAACAAGACATGTCCGTGCCATGACCGAACCTAAACTCCATTTCTCTGTTGTTTCATACTCCCACCACTGGAAATGCTTTCCTTTCAGTATCCGCCCCCTATACTCATACTTGTATCTACTATGAGGTTACCTAGTTAACACTTTGTCTCCATGCTATACACTTGTATAATGTGGTGAATAATATTGTTTACCTCTTTCGACATATTCTATTTAGTTTAAGAAGTATGTGCTTGTTTTTTAACTTTTTTTTTTTTTTTTTTTATGTTTTCTTTTTGGACCTAACCTTGTACTATCCTGAAGTGTGTACTAACATATGTACTGCAATGTTATTGAGTGTGAATTTTATTTTTTAATTATGAAACGTCTTTGTAATCTGGAGCTTTTCTCCACGGGTTTCCACTGAAAATGGGCTACTGACCTAGTTGGACCAACATGGTTAACAAACGTCAATAAATAAATAAATAAAAGTGATAGGAATAGAGTTACCCTTTTTTAACTATGGTCACCGAAGGGTTCAAAAGCCTTTTTTTCAAATCCTTCTGCCCTAAATGTAAATGTATGCCAAACATCACGTCTGTCAAACATCAAGCCTCTCCACAAACCAGACATGCCCATTTGTTTCCCTACCAAGAAATTTCACTTGAAATCAGGGTGAGAGCTTATGAAGAGGGCTGTAGTGCAGGCAGCCATAATGGTGCTTTGTAAATTAGGGGGAGAGCTTATGAAGAGGGCTATAGTGCAGGCAGCCATAATGGTGCTTTATAAATTAGGGTGAGACCTTAAGAAGAGGGCTGTAGTGCAGGCAGCCATAATGGTGCTTTGTAAATTAGGGTGAGAGCTTATGAAGAGGGCTGTAGTGCAGGCAGCCATAATGGTGCTTTATAAATTAGGGTGAGAGCTTATGAAGAGGGCTGTAGTGCAGGCAGCCATAATGGTGCTTTATAAATTAGGGGGAGACCTTATGAAGAGGGCTATAGTGCAGGCAGCCATAATGGTGCTTTATAAATTAGGGTGAGAGCTTATGAAGAGGGCTGTAGTGCAGGCAGCCATAATGGTGCTTTATAAATTAGGGTGAGACCTTAAGAAGAGGGCTATAGTGCAGGCAGCCATAATGGTGCTTTATAAATTAGGGTGAGAGCTTATGAAGAGGGCTATAGTGCAGGCAGCCATAATGGTGCTTTATACATTAGGGTGAGAGCTTAAGAAGCGGGCTGCAGTGCAGGCAGCCATAGTAGTGCTTTGTAAATCAGGGTGAGAGCTTATGAAGAGGGCTGTAGTGCAGGCAACAACTAAGGGGAGCATGATGCATGAGAGGAGTTACTTACTTGGAAATTTGGAAATTACAATTCAGCATCTAGATAAGTGGTAAACAGGCAAATACCTGGATGATAAAGACTTGCTGTAAGAAGAATCAAAGGTGCCCTAAATGTAAATGTATGCCAATAGTCAGATCAGGCACTGGCTGGCAATTTCATGGGGGTCTCTTATAATTAATACATCATGTTGTCTCTACTCAAAATGGAACAGAGTAAAGGTTTTAGTCCAGACCAGACTAGTATAAGGGAAAATATAATACAGTGCATACTAAGGAAGGAACTAGTTCAATTTATGGCAAATAAATATTTCTAGGCTTCTAAGCAGCACTGTTTCACAAAGGTAATGGACCCCATTCAGAAACTCCACGGAGTAACTCATCCTTATCTTGAAGTAAGCTGCACAACATCTACTTAATTGCAAAATGCAGTTCAGAAAGAGATATCCAGACAGAGGCTTTGTAAATTATTAATTTTGTCCATCTCAGAGCACCATCATTTGTAGCAATCTAACACTGGAGAAACATCAGGCAGACAAGTGCCATCCCTGAATGTGACATATTAGAGACAGATACTCAAATGTACGACTATAAATATGTGATTTGTTTGATACGTATTTAAATATCAAGACAGCAGTATCTCAGGGTATTCTTTTATTGACATACAGCAATTTTGAAGTTAGTTTATGTAAGCATTAGAGGTGTGAGGGGGGTTATGCTGTATTTTACTTGAAGAGTAAGTGTTTTGAAATGTACAAAGTGGGCTGAGGCCCCACCTTTTTTGGTGCAAGAATGATGAAATGTAACAGCATAAGAGAGGTAAATGGAAAACAGGCACAGTAGTAATCAATATGGAATAGGCAGAGAAGTCAGCAGATGCTAGGAGTCAATCCTAGCACCACAGAAGCCACAGTCAGCCCATGCAAGGCAAGCGACTGCATATGTAAGGACAAACTGCAGCAAGCTAGGAACTGTGCAGTGTTTCAGTTCTAAGACAGCCATGACCCAGTAAGAGACACAGTATCAGGCTACAGGACTTGGAATGATATACTGCCAAGATGGGAAAAAAAGGTCATTGTACCTGTTTAAGGGGCACACAGGATAAGCCAGGAAAATGCACAGATTCATTCAAAAGCAGCAAGGACCTACCTATCGCTGGTACGTGAGATGCACTGACAGTGATAGGTGGACCAAAGAGCAATACTTTATAACAAGTAAATGGTGCAGATGTTGCAGAAATTATTTATTTCACCTCCATCTTCCTCCTTATTATGCACCTGTACATAGCAGGAATGCATGAGGATTTGAAAGTCAGTCTCTAGGGTGTAAACAAACTGCAGTAAATAAAAATATTCTCGGGGAATATGTGAAATCAGTCAAAATGTCTATAGGAATCATTTCATGAATGGGGGTGGGGCGAGCTGATGAGCAGGCAATGCACGTGCTCTTAGAGTAAAACAAAATCCAAATGGATTTACCAAATGCTGCTGAGAAGAATAACTGCGGTATTTTCCCAGCAAAGGGAAAACCCTTTTTGTCAGCATTCATGAAAGATTCATAACTTGCTGCTGCAAGCACCATCTTCTTTAATCTTCTGCTAATGGTTCTGTTGCATTTATTTAAAAATAAGTGCTTGGCAGGCATATTAGTTTGCAGATTTGCAACTGGGAAAAATATTAAGTAGCTAATTCATGTTTGAGATAAATCTAAAAGTGATGGGTCAGTGTGTATTCTCCAAAGATGCATTTCCTTTACTATAATTCTAAATGTTCTTGACCTTTGCTGCTCTATGATACAAACAGAGCACTGCAGTAAAATACAGACAGCATAAGGAAACTAGAATTACTTCGATGACATTAGTGGTGGCAGGGGACATTTAGCAGAATATGTCCAGTCAGTTTACTAAAAATGACAGTGTCTCACTGCTTTCTAGTGACAGCCAGAAGACAACATTTAGCATTTTTCATTGCCACGTGATCTTGTTGATGATTGTAGCCTCTTCTCTGTTTCATTTTGTGGTCTGAATACATAAACTCACTAACAGTGCATGAATATAGCCAGGCTTGCAGGGGTATTCAACTGTTTGCAAACTACATAAACAGAGAAACCAAGTGTTCCCATCACCTCCTCTGCACCTTTTCTCTTCTGCTACAAAAGTGCACTAGCAGTGAATCAGCAGTCTAACAAAACGAAAATGCACCTGCATATTTATGCAGCTGTATGCAATGACAGTGAAAATACACAAGAGATACAAATGCAATAACGGCCATAAATGACTTATTTCATGACGCAGCAAGCAGTGTACTGTGAGAGAGGAACCTATAACCATTATTTCCAGCTTTTCTCAATTTGCTTAAACAGTGAATCTGTTCAGTATATAAATGCATGATATTCAAGAATTCATCCAATCAGAAAACACTTAAACTTATATAACAAAACTATTTTGTCTTCTTACTTGTCCTCCCCCCGGTCGAGTGGCATTCGAAAGACATGCGTAAAATGGGCGTGCCTTCGTTGAAGGTTGGGCGTCGAACTGGCACCTTGGCAGCCATAAAAAAATCTACTGCCAATCATTAGCAGACCAGAGTTTCGCTGTGGCGACCTCTACCCGGGAAAAGCCGAAAGAAAAACAACTCAGTTTCTTTGCTATACTGATGATTCTCTGGTCTGTGAAGACACACTTATTTTTGTAGCTTCTCTAAGGTTAATATCTTAACATAATTAAATTAACTTATTCTTTTTATTTGATTAATTTTCTGATGCATACTATTTTCCTTTTAATGTTTATGGGGAGACAGAGCTTATCTTAGCAAGCGAGGGGTATGAGGAAGAAAACAGTCCAGAATGCGACACTAATAGATCACAGGACATATGCACACACACACACACACACACACACACACACACACACACACACACACACACAAGCACATACACACACACACACACACGCACACATGCACACACACACACACACACACACACACACACACACACACACACACACACGCACGCACACATGCACACACACACACACACACACACACACACACACACGCACACACGCACACACGCACATACACACATGCTCATGTGTACATTCACGGGTCCCTATTAAGTAAGCGGAAGCTTAATATAGTGAACACTGTTTAATCGACAACTAAATGTCGAAATGGCAAAATCCCAAAGACACGGAACAGCGTTTTTTTTTCCCCCAAGGAAAAAAATCACCTAGCCATTTTCGGGAATATGCCGTTTCCTCCACTGTGGTGCGATCTTGGAGTTGGTATATTTAAGTAGGGGGGTGTGGGGTGCACAGCCCCCCACATCGGTATATGTGTGGGGATGAAGCCTCCCACTTTATTTTGTGATTTTTTTTTTGTTTGTTTTTGTTTTTTTGCGGACCAACGATTTTTTTCCCTGAGGAAAAAAATCACTGTTCTGTTTGTTCGGAATTTTGTGTATTCATTTTTTTGGGTTAATTATACAGCGTGCGCTATTTTAAGCATTCGCTGTTATAATATAGACCTTACATTCACACACACACACACACACACACACACACACACACACACACACACACACACATGCTCAAATGTGCACAGACTGACACACATGCATGCACTCACTCACACTCACACACACACACACACACACACACACACACACACACACACACACACACACAAACAAATGCATATGCACTCAAATGTGCACAGACTGACCCGCATACATGCAGTCATATGTAGAAATACACAAATGCACAAGCACGTAAATGTGCACAGATGGATGGACACACACACACACACACACACACACACACACACACACACACACACACACACACACACACACACACACACACACACTCACATACTCACACTCACATACTCACACTCACACCAATCAGTAAGTTACAGGACTTCCACTTCAATGTAACTTTGGGATGGAGAAGGAAACTGAAGTCCCCACCCAGTGAAAGCCCCCATGGACAGAGTGAGGACTGGCAAGGTCCACAAAGAAGGCATACTTGTCAGTAACCAAACTGTAGAACTAGATGTTATAAAAAACATTGATAACCACTGCACTGCTGCTCCTATTGATTACAAATGTTGTTTGAAATGTGGCGTTACAAATCAGACCGGTCAGTTTTCCTTTACTAAACTGTCAGTTTTCTAGAATCTTTGGAATAGAGAAAAGTAGTTGACACCACTATAGTAATCCTATGACTGTTTCATTTTGAATCTTTCACTTAATAATATGCCTGGTTCAATGAACTAGGAAATCATGTAACGTGTTCAATGCTTATATTTATACGAAAAGTATTTTATTCTCTTATTAGTTTCTCTGCATCAGTTCCTTCAGAATACCTTGAAGTACTAAATGTTCTCTGTCCTGAGAAATGAATGGCATCAGTGGTAAAATGCTGGACTCTACGATCTGTAGTATACAAACCTACATGAAACTACTCATCGACACGTTAAAAAGGCTGTGTCCATTATAACATATTTCACCAATGAAGGAGCTGAACACACACCACCGGATTATAAACTCATTTCTCTTGTCTTCATTAGCCATGCTCTATTTGCACAAGTGATAGACTAAGTCACCCATATGTTGTCTGTTTGAATGTTGACTTTAGTTAATATTTATGTCATAAAGTACATTAGTATCAAAGAAGACATGCATTGTAACAAACCTTGGTGGACTCTTTTCTGTATTGTTGTGCACACCAAGAAGGGAATGCTTTGAAAATGTAGGGTCTCCACATGTACAAACAATGCATACTACCAATGTAAGGTCCTGCCTGGTGCACCCAGATCTATCCTATTACACAAAGTTGTTGGAATCTGTTAATACTTTTTTTGCTTCTTAAAAAGGATTATTTGTGTAGCTGTGGAAGAGATATTTCATGGTGCCTTGAATAATGTGGTTACAGGTTCACAGAGCATGATTTTCGGATGGAGGAAGGCAGCTGCAGAACTCATAGAATATTCCATAATAAATTATACCTGATAAGAAATAATTAAAATAATTTTTCATTGATATAATAACTTTTCATTCATATAGTACATGTTCAGTGGGAATGTTGGTGGGGACTGATGTTATGCTTGTATATTTCTTTTGGTGTGATGGTTGCTATGGATGGTACACATGTACATATTTGGTGGTATGATGGTGGAGATGGATAGTACACGTATACCTCTACATATTCAGTGGTGGTGGTGATGATGGTGAGGATTGATGGTATAGCTGAACATTTCTTTTGGTATGATGGTTGGTATGGATGGTACACATGTACATCTTTTGGTGGTATGATGATTACTATAGATGGAATACATGTACATATTTGGTTGTAAGATATTTAAGATGGATGGTTTACTTGTACATCTTGTGTGGTATAATGGCAGGGATGCAGGATATGCCTGTATGATCTTCAGTAGTATGATTATGGGGATGGATGGTACACCTGTACATCTTTAGTGGTATGATGGCTGGGATGGATGGTTTACCTGTACGTCTTCACTGGGACAATGGTAGGAATATTACAGCAACTGAGCATTGGGCTGTCTGTAAAATATTACAACAACGAGAAAGACAGTTATATGAAAAAGCCAAGCAGATCTTACCATTTAAGGCATTGTTTAACATCTGTTATATCGGTGTGGTTGAATTTTTACAAGTGTGCTTCTGAACCGGAAAAACTGTTGGTCCTAATCCCAAATCAAGGTTTAGATCATAAACAGAAAATTCTAGCATCTGAGTACATAATGGGTGCCACACTGTTTGGTTATTCTATCCTTCAGTAAGGGCATCAAACAGAAGTCCCTTCTACAACTTTCAGTACTGTCTTGTTGGATGTTCAGACAGGAATAAAAATAAATTGTAGCATTGTCTGCAACATAGTCGGAACATTTTACCAATGTCCTGCTGGGCAACCCAATGTCATAAAATTGGTGCATGCTTTTGCCAGGCTGTTAGATTTGTAAATTTGCTGTCGTCACTCATTCAGGCACTTCACTATCGATCTTAAGCACTGTGTGTACAAAACTCTATTTTAACGATAGAAGCACAACATAAATGGGATTGTTTCTTTCTGAAGAGTTGGCTAATTAGAAGCAAAGACAAAACATGTACTGTAGGGGATGAGACCAGCAAACAGCATGTAAATGAGAGGTGTGAAGTCTATATGTAAACATGTACTGTAGCTGATGAGACCAGCAAACAGCATGTAAATGAGAGGTGTAAAGTCTATATGTAAACATGTACTGTAGCTGATGAGACCAGCAAACAGCATGTAAATGAGAGGTGTAAAGTGTATATGTAAACATACTATAGCTGATGAGACCAGCAAACAGCATGTAAATGAGAGGTGTAAAGTCTATATGTAAACATGTACTGTAGCTGATGAGACCAGCAAACAGCATGTAAATGAGAGGTGTAAAGTCTATATGTAAACATGTACTGTAGCTAATGAGACCAGCAAGCAGCATGTAAATGAAAGATGAAAAGTCTACATGTAAACATACTATAGCTGATGAGACCAGCAAACAGCATGTAAATCAGAGGTGTAAAGACTACATGTAAACATGTACTGTTGCTGATGGGACCAGCAAACAGCATGTAAATGAGAGGTGTAAAGTCTCTATGTAAAGAAGGTACAAGAATTATTATTTTGGTATTAGTTATCACTTCTGCATATGAAAATGTTGATGATATAACATTACTGCAAAACAATTACTTTATAAACACTGTATTTTTTTACTGGTATCTTTAAATATAATGTTTCATTTTGGTTAATAAAATGGATTATAGTTGCTGAAATTTGAATATGTCTTTATTTATCACATATTAACAATGCAAGTAGGCTGGTTCACAGCCCCTCTTTGGGCATGAACTGTTCCACAGGAACAAGGATAAATGCAAAATATGGACAATTTAGTAAAACCAATCATGATTTGGGAAAGTGTGAGGAAACTGGAGTACATACAGAAAACCAATGCATGCATGAGGAAATCATGCAACACAGACTGGGAGCAAAGGTGGGAAATGAACCCGAGACCCTGGAGCTATAAAAGCAAAGATATTACTTCTTAGCTACCATACTACCTGTTTACACTTTTTAACCTAAAAGTAATTATGCAATACCTCATCAATGGGTTTGGGTATATCGAGATTTACCTTTGGTTGGCCTGGTTTGATCGTGAGAGTGAAGCCTGAGTGGTTAAACAAAGCCAACCATTAGTAAATCCTAATATACCCTCAACCATAAGTCCCTTTGCTATTATATAATGACATTATTTAGGAAAAAAATACTTTCCTTTCTTAAAAAATGTCTTTTTCCGTAATGGTACTGTCGTGTTCTTCATCATTATTTCTTGTCCTTCCACATTTTCGGGTGTACTGCATATGTATATGGGGGTTATGTTCTCATGCGTGCACGGTATATCAGTGCTGTTGTAGAGAAGCAATGGGGAAAAGACAATCTTCATTGTTTTTTTTTTTTTGAAGTGAAGCAACAGAGAAAAGAGAATCACCGTTGATCTTTTTAGCATGCACTGCTGAAAGATATGAAGGTTAAATTTTAAATTACTGCCATTCTTTTATTGACTTTAACCCTACTGGCTTGTTACAAAACTAATTAACAGAGCAATACCAATAGCTTTAGGCAAAAAATCTGGCCATTCTGCAAAGATCGGAATGACTGACAGGTACGATCGTCTGACGAGTTTAAAGAAGGACAGCTCAGAAATACAAGGAAAATCAGGTATGTTCCTGTTTAGAGAAGTCTGTCCACTCAATGGTACTTTAGCGGCCAGACTTTTTTTCTATTGGTTTAAGCTCAATTTACACTAGGCACACTGGTTGTTCTGTCTAATCAGCATGCATGTTTTTGAATAACAATGACCCATCCTTGTATAATCTACAATATATCAATAGTCTAAAGATATACATCAGAGCCTAGTGATTCATGTACAAAACTATTGATTTCAGTGATAAATTACCACAACAGAAACTGCAAATTATTGAAATAAATTAGTTTCCATTCCTTAAGGATACATTGTCCCTGGAGCATGATTTACTATCAGAATAGCTGCAAAAACTGCAAACGTTTGGCAAACTCTGAGCTTGAACCAAAAAAGGTGATAACTTGTAGAACAAACACTGAAACAAGCTGATTCCATTGCAGAAAATATAAAAAATATGTTGGAAGTCCTGGAAAAAGGCATGTTTTTGTTTGGTATGAGTTTCTTTTTTTTTGCGTGTGTTTTAACTACTGAGTTCATCTTATTTGTTTTAGCTCTGAATAGTTCCTCAGGATCTGCATTCTTATAGTTTGCTTTAGGTCATGATGGCTGTGTGTGGTTAATATTCATATTACTATGACAGAGTACTACACTTTTTAATCAAAAGGGGGATAAAGCTGAATGTTAAAAATTGTAGCTTGCACTACTAGTGTAGACTTTTCGCTCCTGTCTTTTTTACCATGTGCATGTATTACTTGTCAGCAGGGCCACAGTATCAAAACACTTCCAGTATCAAGAGGACATGCCATGAGTGACAGGTTATAAACATTGTGCGAATCACTCTGTCCCCTAGTTGTGGAATTCTGTTCATGATAATGCATTTCTCTGAAAAAAGTAATGGGTCATCACTCCCTTCTGCAAACAGAGTAGAAGAAGTTTGTGCTGCATACACATGCCTTTCAGAAACTGTGAATTTACAGTTTTCTCTTTCTCTGCAGGCACATATTCAGATACATGTGCAGATATACAGACACAGACAAGACACACACAGACACGCACACACTCACAAGCATTCATAGACAGAAATGTGTGCTTATTATCACACACACACACACACACACACACACACACACACACACACACACACACACACACACACACACACACACACACACACACACCCTGGACTATGATTCACAATTGCAAAAATAAATGGGCACTATATTACACATGCAGAAAGTAAAATACAGAAAGCTGTAATGTGGTTCTGCAGAGTTTATAATAAGTAAGGGTTAAGTAATTAAAAATCTGAAAGACCTTTATAACCATTAACTTAAACTATTATAAACACATAACTTATTGTAAAAGACAAGAGATTTCAATGAAACGCAAAACAGATAAATTCATACTTACAGATTTTATTTTCAAAATCATATCAAGAGGAAAAATTAACCCACCTCTAAAAACAATGTGCAGATGCTGCTAGACTACACTGCTGTTCATAAAGCAACTGCAGGCGCTCACTGCAGATACTCAACTCAAGTTTAGATACAGCATCCTAAATACCTCAACTATAGTAACTGTTTTTTCATTATCACACTTAAGTTGCTTGGCTACCTTTATTAAACAGAATTTCTCTACTTCTGCTCTGGACAGAACCATAACATCTTTCGGTTCCAGATATAATTGCAGACTCAAGCACATAACACAGAAAAAGGTTCTTCGAGTCTGTGCTTGTCATATACAAGCAGATAATAACTTAGCAGGCTCAATCCCGCAGAAGTCCATGTGCTGAGTTAGCAGATTATCCAAAGCCTGTCTCAGGACTATATCTTAGGTTTAAATTAATTTAGACAACATTAAATGTTCAGTACATCTCTCAATGTCTTACAGCAGCATGAGTGAACTATGCATGCATCTTAGTATATGTTGCTAGCTGCAACACTGCAAGGCATCACACTGGACAGCAGATAAGGCATTCAGTGGGTCTCTTCCTTCTTGTGTATCATGCCTTTTGCCTTGCTAAAAGAACAATTGTGTTTATTTTTATTTATTTATTTTTTTCAATAATTTGTATTTTTATTTTTACATTAATAAATGTCACAAATAAAAACCATCTTACAACATGACCGTATGCATATATATATATATCTATATATATATATATATATATATATATATATATATATATATATATATACATACACATACATACATACACACACACACACATATATATATATATATATATATATATATATATATAGATAGATATATATATATACATATATATATACATACATACACATATATACATACATACACATACACACATATACATATGTTATACATTGATGTCAAATACCACAGGATATAGGTCATACAACATATCTATTTACACTATGTACATAGATGCTTTCATTGTTAATTCCACAGTTATATAGACAGTATATACATTCGTAATATCCAAGTTATTTTTTAATATCTGAACTTGTATGTGTTTTTTGGTTCCATTATAGTGTATTTCTAAGTTGCTGTGTGATGAATTATGCTAATATGATGTTAAAGGTTTGTTCCCAAATTTCTCTGGATTTCATGTTTTTGTTTCTTTTATCTATTACTATTTTATGAGCTAAAAGGTGTTGTATAGCTACTTGTTTAAAACCCTCCCACGAGATATTTATTGTATCTAGCCATTTAAAAGCTATATACAGTTTCATTAGTAGGAAAATTGTTAAAAGTGTATTTGCTTGTTTTCTTGGGATGTTGGGTGGGAGAATGTGTAACAGAGTGAATTTCCAAGTTAATGTTGATGTTTGATAACCCGTTTTTTGTAATTATACCTTGAGAGAGTTCTAGAGTTTATAGACACATTTACAGCTCCAAAATACATGGATTAAGTCAGCTATCTGGTCCTTACAGTGTGGGCAGAAAGGTGGTTTTGATGTGTTAAATTTGTGTAGGATTGCAGGTGTAAAATAAGCATTATTATTGATCATGAGCTGAGTGTATGCTAAGTTTTTGAGGGGTAGAATCTTCAGTGTTAGATTGATTGCCTGGCTTATTTGCTGATCATCTATGGATGGTTTAATTTTTCTCCAGTAGTTAGAGAAGAGGAGGTCCTTCTGGTATTTGATTTCATTTATCATTTTATATGAATTAGTAATAGTTTTCTTTGTTGTGATAATAGTTTTCCAAAGCCTGCTACAAGTTTCTATGTCACTATTGGTCATAGTAATATTTTGGAGATAACTGGAACACAGTTCTTTGATTTGTCTTAGGATTATTATGTGTGATTTAGGGAGGTTTAAGTTGGTCCTCATTTCTTGTATTGAACAGTTAAGGTAGGGATAGATATCTTGGATTGTTTTATCTTTTAGTCTGGGAAAAGGGACTAAGTCCAGCATCTTATTGTTTATTTTTAAATTTGGGTTTTTATGAAGGGGTTGCAGTATTGTCATGGCATGTCTAAGGTTCAAGAATTGAAAGAATTTTTGCGCTAGGTTGATAGAATGTTTTAAGGGCTCTATAATGTTATAAGTTTGTATTTCTTTCTGCTTCAGGAATGGAAGTGATTTGGGATTGAAACCTAGAGCTTTAATATATCTATAATATATTGTCACCCAGAGAGGAGACCAATTTTCCATTGACGGGTTATGTTCAGTTATTCTCAGTATTCTGTTAGCATTAATGATCGAGTAGTACATTTTAAAATCTGGTAGATTTAGTCCTCCTTTGATTTTGGGGAGTGTTAATTTTGGATAGGAGATTCTGTTTTTTTTGGGTTCCCATATAAATTTTGCTAGGAAGGTATGAATTTGTTTGAATAATTTATTATGTATTGTTGTCTGTGATGTCATGAATATATACATTAATCTAGGTAAAATGTTCATTTTGATTATTGATACTTTGGCCAAGAATGGTAGTTTTAGGTTGTTCCAACTTTTGCAGTCTTGCATTATATTTTGCCATTTAAGGTTTACATTGTGTTGGTAGAAGTCTTTGTTACTCTGGAAAAAGGTGATTCCCAGGTATTTAGTTTCTTCTTTAATTTTTATTGTGTTTAACAATGGTATTAGTGAGATGGGTTTGGGTGTTTTTAGGGGGAAAATATTAGTTTTATTAAGGTTTAGTTTGTAGTTAGACATAGTTGAGAAATGTTCAATTGCAGCTATTATTTTGTTTATATCTGAATTTGGTGTAGTGCAGTATATGTTCAGATCATCTGCAAATGCAGTGAGGTATATTTTGAAGTTGTGTATTGATGGAGGATTGTGATATGTATTTTGTTTAATGCATAGAAAGAGTGGTTCTAGGTATAGGTTAAACAGGAAGGGTGATAGTGGGCATCCTTGTCTTGTTCCATTTTTTATTAGGATCCTATTTGACCAAGTTTTATTTATATACAGAGATGTGTATGGGTTGCTATAGAGAGTTTGGATGATCTGAATGAAGTTATTGGGTATATTAAAGTAGGTTAGTGTTTGGATTACGAATTCTAGATTAACCCTATCAAATGCCTTGTAGGCATCCACTACCATTGTGTAGATGTTGATATTGTATCAGTTAGCGTAGGATATTAGTGCATCTAATGTTAATGTATTGTCACTAGTCTGTCTATGTGGTGTAAAACCGGATTGTTCTGGGGAGAGGATTTTTTCTATCAGATTTTTCATTCTGTTTGCAAGTATAGAGGTAAATATTTTAGTATCTATATTTAAGAGGGAGATGGGTCTGTAGCTGTCGGGGTTTTTGGGGTCTGTGTGTTCTTTTAATATAAATATAGTTTTAGAGGCATTAAAGTGGATATCATTTATTTTATAGTTTATTATGTAATTCAGTGTATAGTATAGTAGTTTGGCTATCAAGGGGGAAAATGCTTTGTAAAATTCTGATGTGAGTCCATCCGGAACCAGAGCCTTATGCACTTTTAAGTGTTTGATTGTTGTAATAATTTCACTGATGGATATTGGCTCAGTTAGTTTTTTTTTGTTGGTCTAAATTGAGTTTAGGGAATTTCAGTTTTTGAAGAAAAAGAGTTCTATCTTCCTTTGAGGTTTGTAGTATTTGTGCTCCATATATTTGAGAGTATATTTGGTCAAATGTTTTAATAATATCTTCATTTTTTGTGTAGTTTTTGTCTCTGTAGTTTATTTCTGATATATTGGAGGCATTTTTGTGTTGGCAGATAATTCTGGCCAGAGCTCTAGATGGTATTTGAGCTTCTTCTGCGTAAGTGGCTAACATTCTGGCTTCATAGAAAGATAGGTTCCTGATTTCTAACATATATAGATCCCTTTGCAGTTTTAAAAGTTCTGCTTCTGTTTGGTTCTTAGGATTATTAGTTCTTTTTCAAGATGCTCTATTTTCCCTTTCAGTATATGCTCCTCTTTCAGTTGTATTTTTTTATAGTATGCTGCTTTTTTGATAAACAATCCTCTGATTTGTGCTTTGGTTGCAGCCCATTCTATATCAGTTGGTACTTGGGAGTTAGTGATATTTGCAAGAGCTATTTTTGGTATTGCTTCTGTTTCTTTTATTGCATCTATTTTGGAAAGTAAATTAGGGTTTAATGACCAATTATGACCCCTATTTTCTAAATATATATTTTTGTCCCAGTTAATGTTCAGTGTGATTTTGGAGTGATTTGAAAAGAACCTGGTATGTATAATTATTGTTGGGTCCATGTTAATGAATATGTCAGAGATTAAAAATAAGTCTATCCTTGACCACATTTTGTCATTGGCATTGCGAATAGAATGTGAATTTCCCTGTTTTATCTGCACTTTTCCCATGTTTAAAAGGGTCATATAGTTTGAAATCTTGTTTGAGTTCATTAAGGGCTAATGTGGCTTGTTTATTATGTGATTTGGTCAGATTAGATTTATCCTTTTCTGGGTTTTGATATGTATTCCAGTCACCTCCAATCACTAGGTAGTGATCTTTAAATTGGTTTAAGGTTGGGTATAATGACATAAAAAAGTGTTGTTGGTTATTACAGGGTGCGTAAACATTAAGTACCATTATAGGTTTTGGTATTGTAGGACTATTAAATGTTACATAGCACCATCTTCCCTCCTTGTCAGCTTTGGTTTTAAGTATTTTTTCCTTAAATTGTTTTTTAACTATTGGGCAGCCTCAGCACTGTTTGTTTTTCCCTCTGAAGCTATGATTTGACTTATCCATTTCTTTCTACTAATTTCTGCCCATTGCTCTGTAGTCAAGTGCGTTTCTTGTATTAGTATGAGGTTGGCTGTGGTTTTTAATGTAAAGTGTAAGAATAGTTTTCTTTTCTTCTTGTTTTGGAGCCCTTTAACATTCCATGATTCTATTTCCCACATTTATTTATTAGGTGTATTCCTTAGATATGCCATGTATATTAGTTTTGTTTTGTTAGTTTTGTATGTGTTACTGTGTGATGGTTTAGGAAAGCACCTATTTATCCCTGTCCCTGCACTGTGCCTAACCACTATATCCCTGGACCAGGAATAATCAGTGGGGGGAGGATGAAGGCTCATTATATGGTTTACCTTTACGTCTAATCTTGGAATGTGTTTTCTTTTTAGATATAGATTTACTCCATAGTATCCCCCCTGTGTTACTATAAACAATGTGGACAAAGCTAAACAAACTAGTTCCCTCAACAAACACTGCTACTTAATATCCCTAGCCTCTTCCAACATATTATTTATACAGTGATGGTATTGCATTTAAGGTACAGCATGTATTGTTTTTGTCTTGTGACTAATTCTTTCTAATAGTATTTTTAAAACAGCATATTAATATACATTCCTCAGTAAATTATAGCAATATGTGTACCATAGTAATATTGTTAAACAATCAATCTTGTCATTTTTACATTTTTCTCTCATTTGACTTCTTTTTCCTCCCCTTTACTTATTCAGGTTTCGGCCTTCTTTGGTGCCTATAGTGATGTTTTTCCACATCAATCTGTGTGGGTTATAAAATATATACTTGGCACCTATTTAACAGAAGTAGGAAGTATAGAGAGACAAAAAAAAAAAAAAAAAAAAGAAAAACAGCTTAGCCAAACAGTCCTTCTGCTATAGTTGACATATTAAGGCTATATTTACATTATCCCAGGATTGTTAGGTTATTTTACTAATTTCCTGAGATTACTTCTCTCCAGGATCTTTTAACACATTTCTAGTATTTACATAAAACATTTAACAATTTTTTCCCTTTTTTTCCCAATATTAATCTATGAGCTAGCATAATTCTGACAGTTTATTTCTTGCCAATTATTTAAGGCTGGAGTTTCATTCACCTACACAGTACTGGGTGTACTGTTTTAGTGAATGGTTCAGCTCAACAGTACCTTATTTCTTCAAGGTTTTGCTTGCAGGTTGGTTGACATCTATGGTGCAGCTTTCTTCTTTTAGCTGGTGCAGATCAATTTTCATTTTTCAGGCAGTAAAATCATTTGGAGCTTGCTGAAATCCATTTTGTCTGACTGTTCTTAATGAAGCCATCAAAAGCCTAGGGGGACTGAATTTGCAAGCCAATATCTGAGATGGGAACTTCCTTCCTATATTTGTACATCGGAAACAGCAGTTCATTTTTGGTTCCCACCCAGGCTGTACTTCCCTTTCCTGTGTTCCTCATGGCTCACATCAATGACCCAAGGGCCTAGACAGCAAGGGGAAGATTTCAGAGTTGGATCCCAGCTAGAGTGCTCATGAATGGGGTAGTTTTTTCATCCAAGGAACCTTTATCTTTTTTTTGTGGATTTATTTCACTTCTGAAGGTGGAATTTGCTTGAAAACAGCCAGGAATGTCTCTTTGGGGTTAGCAACCATGTATTTAACCTCTTTGATATAAAAGATTAACTGATTTGGATATTTCATCTGGAATTTGATTTTTTTTTCTATTAGGAACCTGCAATATGGAGATAGTAGTTGTCTTGCTTGTCTTATTTGTATTGGGAGGTCTTGAGCAAAGGAGGTTTTATTATTATTCCAGATGAGTGTGCCTTTTTTCTTTGCTGCCAGTATGATTTTATTTACATCTTGGTAGTTTAATATTTTAATATAGACAGGTCTTGGTTTCAGTGATGTTTGCATTTCCCTCAGGGCTCTGTGGGCTCTCTCTATTGTTATTAGCTGCATTTCTTCAGATTCCTCTAGGAGGGAATTTATTATTTGCTTGATTGTTGGTATTAGATTGTTATGAAGTACAGTTTCAGGTATTCCTCTGATGATGATATTGTTCCTTCGAGATCTTGCTTCCAGGCCTGTTAATTTTGCTTGTAAGTTTTGTATTTCTTTGTCATGGACATCAGTTTTTGAGAAATAGAGTCTATTTTTATCTAATTTTCTATTATTTTGGACTCAGATTTTTCCATTCGGGATATTATTTGGCTGAATGAGTCACCAAAGGTTTGAAATTGTAATGATACGTCCTTTAATGCTTGCTGGATAGGTAATAAGGCAGATTTTATGTCTTCCAGATTAGCTGGCTGGTCTGTCTTGGATTTATTTGTATTTTTAGAGTTGTCAGTTTGTTTAGTTGTCTTTTGTCTTTTTGAAGTTGTGTCTTTCTCAGGTGAGGCTAGTACTGAAAATTTGGTCTCAGTTATTGTTGTTTCCATATTATTTTCCTCTTTTGACATCTTGATGTATAGTGTTTTACCAATCTTGCAGTCAGATGCAGGGCCTTAGTAGCACATTGCTTAAGCTGTTATTCAGAAATCTTAGTTAATCCTGCTGTTTCTGAGTTGAATCTGTTACTTTTTCTTCCTCTTTTGTTTGCTGGATGATATTAGCAGTAAATATCTACAGTTATTTCTGTATTATTAATTCTGCGTTGCCTTCTGGGTTTGTTTTAATCCAGGGTATATCGAGACCTAGGTGATAGCAGTGCTCACAGAACAGCGGCCATTTTGAACTCCCTCAATTGTGTTTATTTTTAACTGTTTCTCTAGCAGACTTTTAACCTAAGCCCTTCTACTCCTGCATTTGGATATTGATGCATTAGCGTCACAATTAAGAAAAAAAGTGTCTGAATGCATTAATAGTAATGGAAAAAACTTATATCAGGAAAATTAATACAAATATAAATGAAGAAGCACTTAAATATAATGGAAATAACTGTCAGTGGAGGAATATTTTCTTTTATTTTTTATATTCCTTAATATTTTCTTGTTTTTGATTGTTTGATTAGCAAGTATTTTTTTACTTATAAGAGGGCAACGGCAATTACAAATTATGGCAAACCTCCTTCAGTTTACCACAAAAAAATATGGATCCATACAAGTATATATTTTCACACACACACACACACACACACACACACACACACACACACACACACACACACACACACACACATATATGTGAGTGAATGTCTGTGTATTTAACTAAAACTACTCAAATAACTATTTTAGTACTCTAAGTAGTCAATCATAATTGCCTTTTTCATCCAAACAAAAATAATCTCTGCCTTTTGAATATTCATACAATTTTATTGACTTGGAAAGTGAACAAACATAGAGTTGATGTTTGAATCAACCTGTTTAGAAAATATTTAAGTCAGTGGAGGTGTGTGCATAAATGAATGCATAGCAATACCGAGCAATTAGATGTAACAGATTGTGCATTTTATATATATATATATATAAATATATATATATATATATATATATATATATATATATATGCACCTTACATGTGCTGCTAAAAAAATAGCGCTACTACATGCCGTTATACTTACCTGAGAAATTAAGTGCTGTCTCATGATCCCAACACACTGGAGTGATGCAGTGTACATTTAAAAATGTTTTTAAATATGAAGCTCTCACTGGAAAAAGAGCTGCAGTAAACTGATTCTGGCTTGTCGGCTGGCATGGAAAATATGGAGACGATTAAAATATGTGACATTTTTCCAATGAAACTATTTTTTTAGCTTATACCTTAAATATTAACCACAGTACTTCCTAATAGTTTTAAACCTGCCTGACATATTTCAGTATGTTGCAATACAGTGTCACTGTCTTAGCCTACTGTACCTGCAGCAAAAAAGAACTTCCTTTGAACCTGTATTCTATAACTGACAATCTAGAAGCAAGTTATTACTTGAACAAAATTTCCATAACCAACCTAAAGACACCAGTAATTTGCAACAATCATCTTTTTAATACTTTGATTTGTAAAAAGATAAAAGAAGAATTTGCAAGAAAATTGTCTGAATAATAGCAGTTTGTTTATTATACTATGAACCTTGTTAATCAGCTAGTTTGCAGCCAAGCTCCAGTTGTGTTACCATTTATTTACTTTTTTTATTTTTTACTTTGAAGTTAATAACTAGAGTAGGGTACTGATCCCTTTGGACTTATTTCAGTCTTTGCCATTTATTGCCACCATCTGAAAAAACATGCGTCCACTGAAAGAAATACATACAGACCTTTCAGTCAGTCTTGGACATCAAACCATAGATCAACACGGATACAGCTTTACAAATAAATCACTTTTTAAATGTTTTCAGTGTAAAATAGGAAGAATGGAGGTTAATAGCATTCTTTGTCCACTTGACCTGAGTCAGTAACCATACCAAGGGTTTTGCCTTTTGTGACCACTTTATTCACCAACACATCAGTCAAATGAATTGTAGAATGATATCGATCATAACCGAGATAACCTATTAACCACTGCAAAACATAAGCATGAATCAACCTTTTGGTACAGCCACTTATGATCTGGATTTATACACCAAGCCCCTTGGAAAGGTGTCTTGCCCTACCATGGTTTGAAGTTAAAAGTTGGCCCCCAAAGACTTGCATTTAAATCATGACTCCTGTCTTTGCAACCTGTTGCTAATCACCTGATTATTAATCATTGCAGTACATAAGCATGAATCAATCTTTCTGTACAGCCACTTATGATCTGGGTATATACACCAAGCCCCTTGGATAGTTGTCTTGCTCTACCATGGTTAGAGTTAAAGGTTGGCCCCCAAAGACTTGCATTTAAATCATGACTATTAATCATTACAATACATAAGCATGAATCAATCTTTCTGTACAGCCACTTATGATCTGGATATATACACCAAGCCCCTTGGATAGTTGTTTCATTCTACCATGGTTGGAGGTCAAAGGTTGGCCCCCAAAGACTTGCATTTAAATCATGACACTTGGTCTTTGCAACCTGATACTAAACACCTGAGGTCCATGAATTAAAAAGGGGGGAATCTAAAGAGGTTAAGGCATTAAGCCACTTGTCCATCAGCATACAGAGCTTGCTGTTCCCCATCCCCCTCCTGTTCATGGCCTACCCAACAACTTGTGAATAAATTAATGCTAAGTATGGGACAAAACATTAGTGACTGTTCAAGCCAATATGCTGGTTAAAATGCAAAGATAACTGAAAATTAAATAGATCAAAACAGTATCATTCAAGTGGGATTCATAAAAGTCCAAATCAGGTCTTACCAGACCCTCATGTTCAATGCTGTGGATGCTAATCAAGCTCTCTGCCTTGTCCGGTAAATGATTGACAAGGCATTTGGATATGTCAGTCACTGACGTCTTACTTGTGTCTATCCAGTGAAACCCCAGAATCATGGTGGACCAACCAACCATCAGGCTGGGATGTAGAGAAAATAAAGCTGGAAGTCTGATAATATTCTAAATAGTAGTAATTTCTTTGGGGCCCTGGTTATGTCATTGCTTCTTAAATGTATGATCAGAGTAGAGGGGTTATGCTAAATGTCAAGCAGGTGATACCAGACATCCTGTTGCTGAAACCAGCTTAAATCTGACAGGCCAACCCAATAGGTAACTCAGGCATTATGATAGAGCAAACACAATAATTTATTTGGATGCATACTGCTCTCTGCATGAAGGAATGTCCCAGAATCCAAATCACCTTCTTCCCTGAAAGATAAAATGTTAAAGTTACATTCCAATATAAGAAAGGTAGGCATCAGATCCATCTCCATGCCTTTATTGAAACCTTTGAGGAATGCCCTGCAAGTGTAAGGTCTGTAGTCCTACCTGTATGAACGGAGTGACAGCAGTAGCCCTGGGAGGGAATTCCTTGGTGGGTTAAAGCCTTATGTAAAACTAGGCTAATGGCAAAGGGGGTAATCAACTGACTAGGCTTTCAATTGTGCTTTGTGTAAAACTTACACAGATTATGAGTTCAATGGATCAGGTAAACAACATAACAGATTCCTTTGCCAAGATATATTTCATTCCCTTGACAAGGTTGATCTGTCTTAGAATTCCTTAAAAATAATAGTATGTAGCCTTTGGTTACAAACACATCTTCCCAGTGCAATATGTTCAGGGGCTGTGGTTATAAACTGAATTAGCACCAACAAAGATCAGCATCTGGACTGATGGGAACAGGGTCCTATAAAATCTCTTGAATACTTGTAACAATGTCTTTCTGGTGTGTGTGGATTAAGAACTGAATAAAAGAGTCCTGGCTAATCTTCACCAACCATCCATATTTGAGGCAGAACCAGTGTCCCAGCAGGAGCTAACTCTGATGCCAGTTGTCAGAATCTGGTAACCTGGAACTAGGACAAACTCTCAGCAATATCATTGTCCTTGCCTGGAATGTGTTTATTAGAAACTGATCTGCAGACTTAAAAGGGCCAACAATCTTACTACTGAATGTAGCCATACTTGGAAGATCTTGTATTGATGGCCCAAACTACCACTTGGTTATCAGAATAAAATATTACTCTCCTGTTAGCAAAATCCTCCTTCCAAACCAGTGTCGCTACTCATATGGGCAGGATTTCTGAAAAGGTGATATCTTGCTTTCTTTCTTTCTTCTGGCCACAAAGACGGCTATTTTTCATAAAATCATTTCCTTTGTAAGTAACTCCCCATCCCCAGAGCCCTGCTATTGCAGCAGTGTAAAGGACCATGTCATGTGAGGAAATCAACACACTCTGCCAGAGGATGACTCTATTATAGAGATTCAGGAAGGTCTTCCATATCCTGGTGTCTTCTGCAAGGTATACTCAGTGGTGTTTGCCTTTTTTGCTGCGTAAAACATTATATAGGCCTGTAAGGAAGGTTCATTCTGGGGAAATAGCCCTGCAAGCAACATTTAGCCAACTATAGAGCTGCATGACTTCTCCGATCCTCACATTACTAGCTTTAAGGATCCTATCTAAAGAAGCCATGAGGCACTGCAGCTTGTCAAAGGCAAGCCTGAAAGAAATCGCTGGGATATCATTCATTAGGCCTTGAAAACTGATGATCTGGCTGGGATCATCTAACTTGTCAGGAGCTAGAGGTATGCCCAAGTTGTTGCAAAGCTCCTTCAACATCTCCCTCCCTTCATGTGTCCCATCTTCCCCTTCACCAATGATGAAGAAGTTGTCCCAGTAATGGATAGCAGCTTGGTTTACGGCTAGTTGCTGCTGTACCCAGTGTAAGATACAGCTAAATGTTCCAAAAAATGACCAAGCTAGGGAGCAGCTCATGGGCATTGCTGTGTCAAAAAAATGATTACCTTCAAAGGAGAACCCTAACATGGGTCAATCTTCCTTCCAGATTATTAGAAGGTGAAAAGCCGACTGGATATCTAACTTACAAAGTTGTGGTCCCTAAGACCTCTAATAACCTCTGCTGAATGGTCCAGCGATGCATAACAGATTCTGATAATCACCTTGTCAACAGAGTTATTAACCAAAGAACCAGCTAGGTGAGAGACATGATGTATGAGGTGGAACTCCCCTTCCTTCTTGTTTGGGACCAACCGAATGGGGGATGTCTTAAAGGTGAGGCAGGGGAATTGTGGGAATGGGCCAATGATCCTTCCTGCCTGCAGTTTCATATCCAGCAACTTTCTGTTCACTGCCTCCTGGCCCTTCACTGATGCTAAAGTTTGCACTGTTTTAGAATGGTGAGAAACTAAAGACTGAATGGCAAAGCCTGATGTAAATCCTTTGATAAGAAAAAGTGCCACTGTCCTATGTGGGTAGTTGGATAACTCTTTTGCTAACCTACTGACCCTGATCAGGGAATGATTTGACTGAGTGACTCACCCCAGGGAGGGTCAGTTCAATATCCACAAAAAATGTTCTTCCCTAGGGATGGAATATCCTGGTTAGGGCTCTTCCCCCATGCTGAGGGTCAAATTTATTACCCCACTTTTTACCAATATCTGATGGTGTCATGATTCTTGCCACAGTGGGTGCAAAGATGGGTAAGTCTGCATTAAGGCCAGGAGCTCTTCCAATTTGTTAGCCTGGCAGTTAGCAGAAGTAATATTAGTAGTAGCATTAGGTCTGTCCAACATTACACTGACCATATGTCTTGGTGGTGTTAATCCGACCGAGGAGTCTTATCTCATGCCTTCAATCTTTAGAAACATTGAGCACACCATGTCTAGGAGGACCCCTCTTGAATATGATACACTTCCCTGATGCACAGAAAACAGGATAGTAAGGGAAGTGTCTGCCGTAGGTCTTTTTCATTGACAATAACCATTTAGAAAGTGAAGCCCAAAATCCAATTATCCCAGCTTCTAAAAATCTATTTAGAAGAAACTTTTTTGGCTAAAGCTGCAAGCGCTGTCTTTTGACCCTGTGTTCTCAGATTTGATAATCCTTTTTTATACCTTCAGTGTCAGTTTAGTCAAATATTTCTATACATTCCCTCCATACTCCCTTATCTTTAAGGTTGTGGGGCACATGGGCCATAATATGGGAGTAAAGAAGAGTGTTTTTTTTCCCTGCCTAGTGCCATAGGAGACAAAAACTGAGTCACATTAACATCTGGGTCAGCTGCTATTGTTTTTTTTGTGCTAGGGATGAGGGTTGGGTTGACACTGCTATCGAAGAGAACAGATGTTTGCTACTAGGCTGATGAGTAGCTTCACTACGCATGGCAGAGGACTAACGTTTTGTACCAAAATCCTTCTCTAGCACCATATCAGAAATTCTAGACTTACCTTCCTCTGGTAAGGAGTCTAGGAATTCTTTTATATATTGGTTTACTAGAGGCCCCCACTCTGGACTCAGAGCCCCTGCCCCTGCGTTTTCTTCATTGCCTTCATTTTCTGTATTTATTTCCACTAGATGAGAGGACATTTCAGTTGCTGTCCCCAAAGGACCAATGGTCTCTTCTGACTTCGTCACCTTGGCTTTTTGAGTGGCATTTCTACTACATGTGATCCAGATTCAGTGGTTAGCTGTAGCCGCCTCTTGTGGGGTCTATATTATAACATCGAAGTCTTAAAACTTCGAATGTTATAATATCGAACCCTATGCACTGAACGCTGAAAATAGTGAAGCTGCAGAATATTGAATACTTTACTAGGGAAAGTATTCTTTGGGCTGTTTCTGCAGCTTCGCTATTTCCTAGACTGTGGAGCAAAGGTTACGGACTGGGTTAAGGTAAGTGCGTGAACAGATCGGGTTAAGGGGAGTGTGTGATAGTTAGGGACCTTAGGGTTAGGGAGCAGTTAAGGTGAGTGTTCGATAGGGACCTTAGGGTTAGGGAGCGGGTAACGTGAGTGTGCAATAGGGACCTTAGGGTTAGGGAGTGGGTAAGGTGAGTTTGCGATAGGGACCTTAGGGTTAGGGAGTGGGTAAGGTGAGTGTGAAATAGGGACTTTAAGGTTATGGAGCGGGTAAGGTGAGTGTACGATAGTTAGGGACCTTAGGGTTAAGGAGCGGTTAAGGTGAGTTTGTGGTAGTTACGGACCTTAGGGTTAGGGCTGGGTTAAGGTAAGTGGATAGCTAGTAGTGTATGTATGGTTTAGTGTAGGGTTTTGTGAAGTGTATGTGTGTGGATTATTTATTTTGGTGTGCTTGTGTTGTGTGTATGTTTGTCGGAACAGCAAATTTTTTCCCTGGTAAAAAAATTGCTATTCTGAGTGTTTGATATTATAGTTTTCAAACAAAATGATTTGATATTATAACATTCAAAGTTTTAAGACTCTGTTGTTATAATATAGACCCCCTCTTGGGCTGGGTATTCTTGTCCTGTCCGTGTGCTGTTTCCTACTCTAAAAAAAAAGATCCTACACCTCACAAATTAGGAGTTGCCATGGTCATTCAGGATTTGTAATAGGTTTGAACCAGAGTGGTAGCTAGTGGACAACTCCATGACAGCAATCCAGATGAGCAAATGGTGTGCATTCAATCAAGTCAGTCATCAAAGTAAAGGAGGCACTCAGCACATGTCTATTAAATTCTACTGGTGTTCCACCCCTTCTCCAAGACTCGCTCATGGACAAAAGAAATTGCAGGCAGGCTTTCTTTTCACTTATGACAATACCATATATAGTTTATCATCAGCAGTCCCTACTCTTGAGCAATCCAGTAATCCCATTTAAAATCTGAATCAAGTGAATGTAGAACACCACTAAGCTGTGGCACTGAAATAAAGGACAGATAGTTTCCTCCTAGGGCAGACTTCTTTTCTCACTATACCCAGTCCTGACTGCTGTACTCATACTGAATGCTGGGACTGAACCAGGAATGCTCTGAATGAAAGCAATCTTTCAGTGCAGAATAGTTGTCTTTACACATTATGTAAGGCAGAAAGAAAGAAATATGGTAAATGAATAGCAACTTAGAGAACATACACTCTTTACTATATCCTTAAGGAAAATGTTTAACATAATCACTAACATAAAACCGCATCTTCTAGGTTAAAAATTAATTTTTGCATCTTCGCCAATATTTTATTTTATTTTTATTTTACATTTGTTTACCGGGATAATCTGACTGGACTAGGTCCATTTACAGAGGAGGCCTGGGGAGAAAAGCTCCGCAATTAGTTAGTAAATAATCAAAAATACAAGACAATTTTGATGAAAGATTACAAGACAGACAAATAACAACAGTAAGTGAAATTAATAACAACATGCTTAACAGGAAAATAAGTCAACTCGAAATCTACTGTTAGATGTAGATCTATTGTTACAATAAAAATCAGAACAGGAGTTAGACATGGTTGCCTGGATATAGATCTACTGTTACAATAGAAATCAGAACAGGAGCTAGACAGGGTTGCCTACTATCCCTCACTCTTTTTCAGTTTATCACTATAACCATTATTCTATTTCATCCCAAAACATCCTATTAGTAAGGTGATCAGATTAAGTAAGGCTTCAGAATGCTATATAACAACACTACAAATGGACAGTCAATTTATGTTATGTCAGTTATTATGTGGGAACCCCAAAATTACCCTTGGCAATAAAATCGTTACAAGTTGTGGCTTTAAATTGCACTGCAGTTGTCAGTATGAGAAAAGAATTCAGATCTGATTTCAGAACGGTTAAGCTATAGTTCATCAGAAAGAAAATAGTATCCCTGATCTACACCAAGTTAATTAACAGTGACAATGTGCCTATCCCTGATCTACACCAAGTTAATTAACAGTGACAGTGTGCCCCTACGAGATGACCCGCTTGGTCTGGGCTTGGCAGCTTGTGATGAGAGTGAACTAAGTTTTGACCAACATGTGTCTATCATTGTAAAAAGTCCTACATAGCGCAGCTTAAAAGCAAATGGATTATGTCTAGATCTAGGGGTGTCTTAGCCCCCCTTTACTTAGTCTTCATTAGGCCAGTCATTGAATACAGTGCCCCCCTTTGGCATGTATCTGTCCAGACCCATGCAACAAGTGGAATGCCCACAGAGATACCTTACTAAAAGGATAAAAGGCCTAAATAACACAGCCTACATGGACTGAGTCAAAGCACTGTCACTATATTTCGTGTCCTACAGATTGCTAAGAGGTGTCCTGTGTCTGGCATCCTCCAAACTGTAACTGATGGATTTACTGCACATCAGCAAATTAAATGGCATCAGAAATACCCAGTCTAGGGACCTAAATGTCTTCTGCAACATCAGCAGAATTGTTTGAGGGGAGATAGGTTTATTTCTTAGAGGCTACTGCTTCTGTGGAATACACTCCCCATCCACATAAAACAAAGTTCATCCTTGTCCATTTTCAGGTGCTAAATCTATGGATGAGAATCAGAAAACTTACCCCACGACTGCCAATTGTACTACTACTAATGGGAAGATGTAGCTCCTAAATGTTTTATCCCATGCATGGGTCCCGTCAAAGTATTTATGGTATGATCCTAGTTATTCTCATAATTGGTAATATATAGTTATCGACTATGGGATGGGCATGGTCAGTCTTTGACCTAATGGGATAGGTTATTTCTAGTGCAAAAGGGAAATTTGCTAGGCTTAAAAATTGCCCGTTAAGGCAGCTAACCTAACACTTATCTATGATCCTATATACCTAGCCTAATGCTTACCTATGAACCAATAATAGAAATAATAAGAATTTCCTCTTGCAATTTCGGAAGTTGTGGACTAATCTATTAAATGACAAAGGGGGAAAAGTTGTGGGACCATGCTTATAGATATGTACAATCTAGAGAAGTCTGGTGTAGTTAATTAATGATAAATCAGAATTGCTACTATGCCCCAGCAAAGGTACCTTTTATGTATTACTGTTTTCACTGTACTATATCATGCACATCCTATGGGACTACATGAAAGTCAAGGAAATCTAGGATAAAACTTTTGAAAACATTAAAGAGCCAGTAAGTTTATTAACAATAACAGATTGGTATGTGTGTATCCTTAACATATAACAGAATGTCATCACTGTCTCAGAATTCATTATGCAATAGACTATATTAGCAATAGTGAATTGTCCGTGTGTGTGCGTGTGTGCGTGTGTGTGTGTGTGTGTGTGTGTGTGTGTGTGTGTGTGTGTGTGTGTGTGTGTGTGTGTGTGTGTGTGTGTGTGTGTGTGAGTGTGTGTGTGTGTGTGTGTGTGTGTGTCTGTGTGTATGTGCAGCTGTGTGTTTTATGAATTTTATGAAGAATGGTCTGGCAGTCTAATTCCTCTCCATTCCTGTCTAGTAAAATCTATGAATGATGGCTGCTTCTCAGGGATGCTATTGGAGTTGGATGCATCTCAACAGCGTTGGATGGATATCCTCACTAATAATGGACTATCTCGTAAAGAACTAGTCCTCTAGAAACAATATATCATACAGTGCCTGGAGGAACTGTGTTGACTGTATTCAGGTCAGTCAAATTGTACTGTACATATAAATAATATTTGAAAAAATATGACTACCTTTGGAATGACAATTATATGTTAGCACTGGAGAATGTTAATACAATGTACATGTTATTGTGTAAAAACTTGTGATATGTACGAAGTATAAAATCTGATTCGTAACACTGCACAGGTAACAGATCAATAAAACCATACAGAGCACTTGTGCACCCACACCTCAAGTCTCTGTACATACCAGTTCTGAGGACACACATCGGAGAAGAGGGAAACTCTTTAAAAAAGTGAGAACCACATCTTTTCTTTCTCTTCTTTGAGTTGCATGACCTAACGATAAAGAGCTTTACCTGTGTTAACGTCAGATATAATGTACTAAGGTGGTTATATCATGCACATAGTGATATAACAAATATGATGTTCTGTGACCTGTCAAAGAAGTACCTAATCAACAGTAATGTTCCCAGAACAAGAAATTAGTAATGAATTCAGTAAGTCTTACCTAGGAAAATGACTGCAAAAAGACTATACTAAATCATATTTATAAGCACTAAGGGGATATTTCAGAAGTCAAAAGTTACATTAATGGAAATATCTATAGCTAATAAATGACAAAATGAGATAAAGGTCCTTGTCTAGTTTTCATATTTCGGTAAACTTTCACAACTGCTCAGTCTACTGCCACTTACAATCAAAAATGTTATTATAAATTTATTTTAACGTCATCCTAGAAATGAACAAGGGCCTACCTACTGACTTCACTTTTCCAGTGCCTTTGACTGCATTAAAGAGGAAGCAGTATCAAAGTCACAGCTATCATTTTATTTAATTAGATGGACAGTTAGTTGGCTACAAGGAGACAATAATGCCTTCACTATAACCGTCTCAGAACATCTTATTCAGAGCTTACCACAGCCTACATGATTATGCCATACTTATTTACCCAATAAGTGCCTCTACACATGCATGTCTGTGTGTTATATTTGTGCGGGTGTGTGTGTGTGTGTGTGTGTGTGTGTGTGTGTGTGTGTGTGTGTGTGTGTGTGTGTGAGTGAGTGTGTGTGTGTGTGTGTGTGTGTGTGTGTGTGTGTGTGTGTGTACATATGTGGATTTCAAAATAGCAAGCCATAAGCAAATCACCCTTGAAATCCACATCCCACCCCCACCCCCCAGTAAGGAAACCTCCTTAAAAAACTTCTCCAAAGCCAACTTCATGCTACTGAAGTTAGAAGTGAAAAACTTCACAACACCCACGCAGACGGGATATGGAGGTTTGACTGCAGAATCCTACACTAAGGCACTGTACGAGCACATCCACTCATGCATGAATCGTGCCATCCCAAATAGAAGCAAGATGATCTTCTCCAAAAAGAGGAAGCCAATCTGGTGGTCCCCTGCTATAAACAAACTATACAACAGAAGGAAGAAACTGTTGCAGAAAAGAGGAAAATCCCAGGATGCAAAAAACTCCCTCACTAGCCTCAGTAAGAAGCTGAGATCCCACATAAAATCTTCAAAAGCTAGTTACAAAAATAAAATTGCCAAAGATTCCAAAAACCACAAGGTATTCTATAGCTATGTCAATAATCTAAATGGCAATGCTCAGATCTGCTCTGAGCTACAACAGAATGGCATTAAATATACTGATCCCAAGGATATTGCCAATATCCTGGCAGATCGATTTAGTGCCAACTTCACCCCCCTCTCACCCCTAAAGGGCCCATCTCAATACCAAAAAATTTCCAAATTCCAATAATCACAGCCACACAGGTAGAAACAGCACTCTCCAAAACTAAGAATACAGCATCCATGGGACCAGATGGCATCCCAGGCTGTGTACTACATGAACTACAAAATGAACTGGCACCCCACCTAAGTGTCCTGTTTAATCATAGCCTCACCTCAGGCTTCGTGCCCACTGAGTGGTGCACAGCTACAGTTATCCCTCTCCACAAGGGATGATCCGCCTTGGATCCCGGGAACTACCATCCCATCAGTCTGACAAGCCTGATCTGCAAGGGCATGGAACATATTATCATGGAACTTATAAACAAAGACATTGGCAACCTTCAAACACTGGACCCCACCCAGTTTGGGTTTGTGAAGGGCCGATCTTGTCTCCTGAATCTGATTGACTTCTTTGAATCAGTCTCCAGAGCTGTGGATGAGTGTAAGTCAGTCCACACAGCCTATCTGGACCTCATCAAGGCCTTCAACACCATCCCTCACTCTTGAATCATAGATAAACTTACTAAGCTGGGCATAAATCCCTATGTCACTCGATGGGTTGCCAACTGGCTTACTGACAGAATCCAGACTGTAAAAGTAGCAGACTCCGAATCCAGCTCCAGACAAGTGACAAGTGGAGTACCTCAGGGTTCAGTCCTGGGACCACTCTTGTTTGGCATCTACTTCTCTGAAGTACAAGCCAATGCTAAGGGAGTCTGGCTAACAAAGTTTGCAGATGACTGCAATCTGGGAACCATTATTGAATCCCCAAATGATGTGGATATTCTACAAAAGGGCCTTACAGAAACAGATGCTTGGTGCCAGAGCCATGGGCTCAAGCTTAATGCCAAGAAATGTATAGCTATCCCCTTTGTAAAAACTACCACATAGGTGGGAAGATACTAAACATCGAAAGTGTGATGAGACACTTAGGGACACAAGTGGACAGTGGTCTCACTTTCGATAATGACATCGCCACAACAGTCAGGAAATCCTTCTATGTGGCACACCTCATCACTAAGGGCTTTTCATCCAGAAAAAAAGAGGTCATTGTCCCACTGCACTCATCCCTCATTAGACCCATTATAGAGTATAATGCCCCATTTGGTATGTACCTCACAAGACATCTGCAACAGCTGGAAAGGCCACAAAAATACCTCACTAAAAGAATCACAGGCCTAAAGCAGATGCCATATGCTGACTATCTAAAAAAACTCCAGCTATACTCTGTGGCATATCATCTACTCAGAGGCGATCTCTGCTTAACATACAAGGCCATGTCAAACCCTGAGCTGTTGGACATGCTCCACTTAAATAAATCTCAATCCCTCAGAGCCACACGCTTCAGGGATCTAAACCTTATCATCACAATGAACAAAACATGCTGGAGGGATAGGTTCCTGACCCAGAGACTCCCCATACTCTGGAAAAGGCTGCCCATACATGTCAAGCAGAGCGCCTCATTGTCCCTCTTCAAAAGGAACCTCGATGATTGGATGGGAGATAGGAAATTCACCCCGGGGTTCATGTCAGTCGCCCTGCTAGACAGGGGCCCAGAGAAGTAAATATCGTGGGAAGAAATTTCCAGGGAATTGTTATGGCTAGGCTTGCATAGACCTTAGGGCCGATAGCCTAGTACCAACCTATGAACCTATTGTGTACCCTGGGCTTAAGTCTCATTCTTATAAAGGCCTGCTAAGAAGTAAGCTGGAATTCAGTAGTGCCTTTTAGTCACCTTCTAGGAAGAATAACATTTTGCAAATAGGATACAGAGGCAGATGACAAGGAAAACTAAAAATGAAGAAATTAGATGTTTGTTCTTTTCTCTGCAAACAACAGAAGGTTATATGATAACGTAATAAATGTTTATAAAGTTTCCATAATAAATATTTATTTTGCTGCTCAAGATTCACAGGACACTGAAATTACAAACTGATGCACTCATCTGCATGTTAAAAACAGAAGAACCATCAAATGGTTTCCAGATCAGGTCACGGAAAAATGAAACTGATTTCCAGCTTTGGTGAAGAACAGTACTATTAAAACCAACAAAACCAATTTAAAAAAAAAAGAGAACACTACTGCTGAAGCCACTGAAAAAGTAGATGGTTACTATGTGGCTAAATGTAAGAGAAAGTGACCTGTAGACTGAAGGCTATGACTTCAACTTAATTTTGCTTGTGCATCTATCTGAACTTTGTAAAGATACACATAATGCATAGCTACTCCTGAATGTGTAAGCAAATTATTTTCATTAAGGAGTTTAGGCATTATTTCGTACCAACTGCATACAATTCCTACTGAAACATTAAACTGTTGATGTGACGTTGTCCCCAGAGTGCCCTTCACTTTCTTTCAGCTATGTCACTGACACAAATCAGGAACATAAGGTATGGGAGTCTGAAATTATAATGATACCTTCTGTATTTATGCCAGAGATTTTAAACAGCTAGCTTAAATTCTGCTGTCAGTTTTTGCTAACAGTTTCACTTTGTTAAATGAGATTGTTTTAAAATAAATACAGCAGGAACCGTTCTTAAATCACTTACTTATGCAAGATACCAGAGGGCTTTGCCTCTGCACAATTAACTGATATTACCTGTTATAAGAAACATCACCCTTTTAAATCCAAATTTAGTCAATGTTGATTACTAGCACGTTTATATAGAAGACAGTCTTGTTAAAAGTTAAGTTCCCATCATCTTTGAAAGTTTTACTTCAAGCATGATGTCAAATATTAATAACATCTTCAAAACCTGATTTTATAAGACATTATCAGTACTCAACACTAAGGCTCTCTAGGACATTCCATAGTCTAATCTCAACAAATCGAAAATAGCACTTAATTTTGTGGTTTTCCAAAATATTTTCATAGAATGGTCTTTAAAATTCCTTGTTCAGGCAAAGCTTTAATGAAGTTTAATATAACTGTGGACCACTTTATTTTTTAAACAATTTTTTTTTAAATTGCCTGAAGACTACCACACAAGGTACACACCTATTTCCAACTACAGCTCTTCCGGTTATAATATAGGTCATTGATATCTCTTGTATGGACTACTGTAATGCCTGCTGCTGAAGACTTCCTAATACAAAGCTGGACAGGCTGCAATGAGAATTCTGAAGCTACACTGCTTACCATAATACCGGAATGTTCCTACATCATTACTAGTCTGCATTCGACCACAGGACCCCTGTCAGGAACAAAATCACATTTAAAATCCTTGTGATTATTTAAAATACCTTATATGATCACTCTGTAGTTGTTTATAATGCTCTATATAATCACAGCCTTAGCTATCTAAAGAAGCTCACTGTATAAACCTTTATACAATCACAGCCTTAGCTATCTAAAGAATCTTATTGTATAAATCTGTACATAATCGCAGCCATACCTATCTAAAGAAGCTTATTGTATAAATCTGTACATAATCACAGCCTTACCTATCTAAAGAATCTTATTGTATAAATCTGTACATAATCACAGCCTTACCTATCTAAAGAATCTTATTGTATAAATCTGTACATAACCACAGCCTTACCTATCTAAAGAATCGTATTGTATAAATCTGTACATAATCACAGCCTTACCTATCTAAAGAATCTTATTGTATAAATCTGTATATAATCACAGCCTTACCTATCTAAAGAATCTTATTGTATAAATCTGTACATAATCAAGAGCCTTACCTATCTAAAGAATCTTATTGTATAAATCTGTACATAATCACAGCCTTACCTATCTAAAGAATCTTATTGTATAAATCTGTACATAATCACAGCCTTACCTATCTAAAGAATCTTATTGTATAAATCTGTACATAATCACAGCCTTACCTATCTAAAGAATCTTATTGTATAAATCTGTACATAATCACAGCCTTACCTATCTAAAGAATCTTATTGTATAAATCTGTACATAATCAGAGCCTTACCTATCTAAAGAATCTTATTGTATAAATCTGTACATAATCACAGCCATACCTATCTAAAGAATCTTATTGTATAAATCTGTACATAATCACAGCCTTACCTATCTAAAGAAGCTTATTGTATAAATCTGTACATAATCACAGCCTTACCTATCTAAAGAATCTTATTGTATAAATCTGTACATAATCACAGCCTTACCTATCTAAAGAATCGTATTGTATAAATCTGTACATAATCACAGCCTTACCTATCTAAAGAATCTTAATGTATAAATCTGTACATAATCACAGCCTTACCTATCTAAAGAATCTTATTGTATTAATCTGTACATAACCACAGCCTTACCTATCTAAAGAATCTTAATGTATAAATCTGTACATAATCACAGCCTTACCTATCTAAAGAATCTTATTGTATAAATCTGTACATAATCACAGCCTTACCTATCTAAAGAATCTTATTGTATAAATCTGTACATAATCAGAGCCTTACCTATCTAAAGAATCTTATTGTATAAATCTGTACATAATCACAGCCTTACCTATCTAAAGAATCTTATTGTATAAATCTGTACATAATCACAGCCTTACCTATCTAAAGAAGCTTATTGTATAAATCTGTACATAATCACAGCCTTACCTATCTAAAGAATCTTATTGTATAAATCTGTACATAATCACAGCCTTACCTATCTAAAGAATCGTATTGTATAAATCTGTACATAATCACAGCCTTACCTATCTAAAGAATCTTAATGTATAAATCTGTACATAATCACAGCCTTACCTATCTAAAGAATCTTATTGTATTAATCTGTACATAACCACAGCCTTACCTATCTAAAGAATCTTAATGTATAAATCTGTACATAATCACAGCCTTACCTATCTAAAGAATCTTATTGTATAAATCTGTACATAATCACAGCCTTACCTATCTAAAGAATCTTATTGTATAAATCTGTACATAATCACAGCCTTACCTATCTAAAGAAGCTTATTGTATAAATCTGTACATAATCACAGACTTACCTATCTAAAGAATCTTATTGTATAAATCTGTACATAACCACAGCCTTACCTATCTAAAGAATCTTATTGTATAAATCGGTACATAATCACAGCCTTACCTATCTAAAGAATCTTATTGTATAAATCTGTACATAATCACAGCCTTACCTATCTAAAGAATCTTATTGTATAAATCTTAACATAACCACAGCCTTACCTATCTAAAGAAGCTTATTGTATAAATCTGTACATAATCACAGCCTTACCTATCTAAAGAATCTTATTGTATAAATCTGTACATAATCACAGCCTTACCTATCTAAAGAAGCGTATTGTATAAATCTGTACATAACCACAGCCTTACCTATCTAAAGAAGCTTATTGTATAAATCTGTACATAATCACTGCCTTACCTATCTAAAGAAGCGTATTGGATAAATCTGTACATAATCACAGCCTTACCTATCTAAAGAATCTTATTGTATAAATCTGTACATAATCACAGCCTTACCTATCTAAAGAATCTTATTGTATAAATCTGTACATAATCACAGCCTTACCTATCTAAAGAAGCGTATTGTATAAATCTGTACATAACCACAGCCTTACCTATCTAAAGAATCTTATTGTATAAATCTGTACATAATCACAGCCTTACCTATCTAAAGAATCTTATTGTATAAATCTGTACATATTCACAGGCTTACCTATCTAAAGAATCTTATTGTATAAATCTGTACATAATCACTGCCTTACCTATATAAGAAGCTTATTGTATAAATCTGTACATAACCACAGCCTTACCTATCTAAAGAATCTTATTGTATAAATCTGTACATAACCACAACCTTACCTATCTAAAGAATGTTATTGTAAAAATCTGTACATAGTCACAGCCTTACCTATCGAAAGAATCTTATTGTATAAATCTGTACATAATCACAGCCTTACCTATCTAAAGAAGCTTATTGTATAAATCTGTACATAACCACAGCCTTACCTATCTAAAGAATCTTATTGTATAAATCTGTACATAACCACAGCCTTACCTATCTAAAGAATCTAATTGTATAAATCTGTACATAATCACAGCCTTACCTATCTAAAGAATCTTATTGTATAAATCTGTACATAATCACAGCCTTACCTATCTAAAGAATCTTATTGTATAAATCTGTACATAATCACAGCCTTACCTATCTAAAGAATCTTATTGTATAAATCTGTACATAACCACAGCCTTACCTATCTAAAGAATCTTATTGTATAAATCTGTACATAATCACAGCCTTACCTATCTAAAGAATCTTAATGTATAAATCTGTACATAACCACAGCCTTACCTATCTAAAGAATCTTATTGTATAAATCTGTACATAATCAGAGCCTTACCTATCTAAATAATCTTATTGTATAAATCTGTACATAACCACAGCCTTACCTATCTAAAGAATCTTATTGTATAAATCTGTACATAATCACAGCCTTACCTATCTAAAGAAGCTTATTGTATAAATCTGTACATAACCACAGCCTTACCTATCTAAAGAATCTTATTGTATAAATCTGTACATAACCACAGCCTTACCTATCTAAAGAATCTAATTGTATAAATCTGTACATAATCACAGCCTTACCTATCCAAAGAATCTTATTGTATAAATCTGTACATAACCACAGCCTTACCTATCTAAAGAAGCTTATTGTATAAATCTGTACATAACCACAGCCTTACCTATCTAAAGAATCTTATTGTATAAATCTGTACATAATCACAGCCTTAGCAATCTAAAGAATCGTATTGTATAAATCTGTACATAATCACAGCCTTACCTAGCTAAAGAAGCTTATTGTATAAATCTGTACATAATCACAGCCTTACCTATCTAAAGAATCTTATTGTATAAATCTGTACATAACCACAGCCTTACCTATCTAAAGAATCTTATTGTATAAATCTGTACATAACCACTGCCTTACCTATCTAAAGAATCTTATTGTATAAATCTGTACATAATCACAGCCTTACCTATCTAAAGAATCTTATTGTATAAATCTGTACATAATCACAGCCTTACCTATCTAAAGAATCTTATTGTATAAATCTGTACATAATCACAGCCTTACCTATCCAAAGAAGCTTATTGTATAAATCTGTACATAATCACAGCCTTACCTATCTAAAGAATCTTATTGTATAAATCTGTACATAACAACAGCCTTACCTATCTAAAGAATCTTATTGTATAAATCTGTACATAACCACAGCCTTACCTATCTAAAGAAGCTTATTGTATAAATCTGTACATAATCACAGCCTTACCTATCTAAAGAATCGTATTGTATAAATCTGTACATAATCACAGCCTTACCTATCTAAAGAATCTTATTGTATAAATCTGTACATAATCACAGCCTTACCTACCTAAAGAATCGTATTGTATAAATCTGAACATAATCACAGCCTTACCTATCTAAAGAATCATATTATATAAATCTGTACATAATCACAGCCTTACCTATCTAAAGAAGCTTATTGTATAAATCTGTACATAATCACAGCCTTACCTATCTAAAGAATCTTATTGTATAAATATGTACATAACCACAGCCTTACCTATCTAAAGAAGCTTATTGCATAAATCGGTACATAATCACAGCCTTACCTATCTAAAGAATCTTACTGTATAAATATGTACATAACCACAGCCTTACCTATCTAAAGAAGCGTATTGTATAAATCTGTACATAATCACAGCCTTACCTATCTAAAGAATCTTATTGTATAAATCTGTACATAACCACAGCCTTACCTATCTAAAGAATCTTATTGTATAAATCTGTACATAACCACAGCCTTACCTATATAAAGAATCTTATTGTATAAATCTGTACATAACCACAGCCTTACCTATCTAAAGAATCTTATTGTATAAATATGTACATAACCACAGCCTTACCTATCTAAAGAAGCTTATTGTATAAATCGGTACATAATCACAGCCTTACCTATCTAAAGAATCTTATTGTATAAATATGTACATAACCACAGCCTTACCTATCTAAAGAAGCTTATTGTATAAATCTGTACATAATCACAGCCATACCTATCTAAAGAATCTTATTGTATAAATATGTACATAACCACAGCCTTACCTATCTAAAGAAGCTTATTGTATAAATCTGTACATAATCACAGCCTTACCTATCTAAAGAATCTTATTGTATAAATCTGTACATAATCACAGCCTTACCTATCTAAAGAATCGTATTGTATAAATCTGTACATAACCACAGCCTTACCTATCTAAAGAATCTTATTGTATAAATCTGTACATAATCACAACCTTACCTATTCAAAGAATCTTATTGTATAAATCTGTACATAACCACAGACTTACCTATCTAAAGAATATTATTGTATAAATCTGTACATAATCACAGCCATACCTATCTAAAGAATCTTATTGTATAAATCTGTACATAATCACAGCCTTAACTATCTAAAGAATCTTATTGTATAAATCTGTACATAATCACAGCCTTACCTACCTAAAGAATCTTATTGTATAAATCTGTACATAACCACAGACTTACCTATCTAAAGAATATTATTGTATAAATCTGTACATAATCACAGCCTTACCTATCTAAAGAAGCTTATTGTATAAATCTGTACACAATCACAGACTTACCTATCTAAAGAATCTTATTGTATAAATCTGTACATAACCACAACCTTACCAATCTAAAGAATCGTATTGTATAAATCTGTACATAATCACAGCCTTACCTATCTAAAGAATCTTATTGTATAAATCTGTACATAATCACAGCCTTACCTATCTAAAGAATATTATTGTATAAATCTGTACATAATCACAACCTTACCTATCTAAAGAATCTTATTGTATAAATCTGTACATAATCACAGCCTTACCTATCTAAAGAATCTTATTATATAAATCTGTACATAATCACAGCCTTACCTATCTAAAGAATCTTACTGTATAAATCTGTACATAATCACAGCCTTACCTATCTAAAGAATCTTATTGTATAAATCTGTACATAATCACAGCCTTACCTATCTAAAGAATCGTATTGTATAAATCTGTACATAACCACAGCCTTACCTATCTAAAGAAGCTTATTGTATAAATCTGTACATAATCACAGCCTTACCTATCTAAAGAATCTTATTGTATAAATCTGTACATAACCACAGCCTTACCTATCTAAAGAATCTTATTGTATAAATCTGTACACAATCACAGCCTTACATATCTAAAGAATCTAATTGTATAAATCTGTACATAATCACAGCCTTACCTATCTAAAGAATCTTATTGTATAAATCTGTACATGATCACAGCCTTACCTATCTAAAGAAGCTTATTGTATAAATCTGTACATAATCACAGCCTTACCTATCTAAAGAATCTTATTGTATAAATCTGTACATAATCACAGCCTTACCTGTCTAAAGAATCTTATTGTATAAATCGGTACATAATCACAGCCTTACCTATCTAAAGAATCTTATTGTATAAATCTGTACATAACCACAGCCTTACCTATCTAAAGAATCTTATTGTATAAATCTGTACATAACCACAGCCTTACCTATCTAAAGAAGCTTATTGTATAAATCTGTACATAATCACAGCCTTACCTATCTATAGAATATTATTGTATAAATCTGTACATAATCACAGCCTTACCTAACTAAAAATCTTATTGTATAAATCTGTACATAATCACAGCCTTACCTATCTAAAGAATCTTATTGTATAAATCTGTACATAATCACAGCCTTACCTATCTAAAGAATCTTATTGTATAAATCTGTACATAATCACAGCCTTACCTATCTAAAGAATCTTATTGTATAAATCTGTACATAATCACAGCCTTACCTATTTAAAGAAGCTTATTGTATAAATCTGTACATAATCACAGCCTTACCTATCTAAAGAATCTTATTGTATAAATCTGTACATAATCACAGCCTTACCTATCTAAAGAAGCTTATTGTATAAATCGGTACATAATCACAGCCTTACCTATCTAAATAATCTTATTGTATAAATCTGTACATAACCACAGCCTTACCTATCTAAAGAAGCTTATTGTACAAATCTGTACATAATCACAGCCTTACCTATCTAAAGAATCTTATTGTATAAATCTGTACATAACCACAGGCTTACCTATCTAAAGAATATTATTGTATAAATCTGTACATATTCACAGCCTTACCTATCTAAAGAAGCTTATTGTATAAATCTGTACATAATCACAGCCTTACCTATCTAAAGAATCTTATTGTATAAATCTGTACATAACCACAGCCTTACCTATCTAAAGAATCTTATTGTATAAATCTGTACATAATCACAGCCTTACCTATCTAAAGAATCTTATTGTATAAATCTGTACATAATCACAGCCTTACCTATCTAAAGAATCTTATTGTATAAATCTGTACATAACCACAGCCTTACCTATCTAAAGAATCTTATTGTATAAATCTGTACATAACCACAGCCTTACCTATCTAAAGAATCTTATTGTATAAATCTGTACATAATCACAGCCTTACCTATCTAAAGAATCTTATTGTATAAATCTGTACATAACCACAGCCTTACCTATCTAAAGAATCTTATTGTATAAATCTGTACATAACCACAGCCTTACCTATCTAAAGAATCTTATTGTATAAATCTGTACATAATCACAGCCTTACCTATCTAAAGAATCTTATTGTATAAATCTGTACATAATCACAGCCTTACCTATCTAAAGAATCTTATTGTATAAATCTGTACATAATCACAGCCTTACCTATCTAAAGAATCTTATTGTATAAATCTGTACATAATCACAGCCTTACCTATCTAAAGAATCTTATTGTATAAATCTGTACATAATCACAGCCTTACCTATCTAAAGAATCTTATTGTATAAATCTGTACATAATCACAGCCTTACCTACCTAAAGAATCTTATTGTATACATCTGTACATAATCACAGCCTTACCTATCTAAAGAATCTTATTGTATAAAGCTGTACATAATCAGAGCCTTACCTATCTAAAGAATCTTATTGTATAAATCTGTACATAATCACAGCCTTACCTATCTAAAGAATCTTATTGTATAAATCTGTACATAATCACAGCCTTACCTATCTAAAGAATATTATTGTATAAATCTGTACATAATCACAGCCTTACCTATCTAAAGAATCTAATTGTATAAATCTGTACATAATCACAGCCTTACCTATCTAAAGAATCTTATTGTATAAATCTGTACATAATCACAGCCTTACCTATCTAAAGAATCTTATTGTATAAATCTGTACATAATCACAGCCTTACCTATCTAAAGAATCTTATTGTATAAATCTGTACATAATCACAGCCTTACCTATCTAAAGAATCTTATTGTATAAATCTGTACATAATCACAGCCTTACCTATCTAAAGAATCTTATTGTATAAATCTGTACATAATCACAGCCTTACCTATCTAAAGAATCTTATTGTATAAATCTGTACATAATCACAGCCTTACCTATCTAAAGAATCTTATTGTATAAATCTGTACATAATCACAGCCTTACCTATCTAAAGAAGCTTATTGTATAAATCTGTACATAATCACAGCCTTACCTATCTAAAGAATCTTATTGTATAAATCTGTACATAATCACAGCCTTACCTATCTAAAGAATCTTATTGTATAAATCTGTACATAATCACAGCCTTACCTATCTAAAGAATCTTATTGTATAAATCTGTACATAATCACAGCCTTACCTATCTAAAGAATCTTATTGTATAAATCTGTACATAATCACAGCCTTACCTATCTAAAGAATCTTATTGTATAAATCTGTACATAATCACAGCCTTACCTATCTAAAGAATCTTATTGTATAAATCTGTACATAATCACAGCCTTACCTATCTAAAGAATCTTATTGTATAAATCTGTACATAATCACAGCCTTACCTATCTAAAGAATCTTATTGTATAAATCTGTACATAATCACAGCCTTACCTATCTAAAGAATCTTATTGTATAAATCTGTACATAATCACAGCCTTACCTATCTAAAGAATCTTATTGTATAAATCTGTACATAATCACAGCCTTACCTATCTAAAGAATCTTATTGTATAAATCTGTACATAATCACAGCCTTACCTATCTAAAGAATCTTATTGTATAAATCTGTACATAATCACAGCCTTACCTATCTAAAGAATCTTATTGTATAAATCTGTACATAATCACAGCCATACCTATCTAAAGAATCTTATTGTATAAATCTGTACATAATCACAGCCTTACCTATCTAAAGAATCTTATTGTATAAATCTGTACATAATCACAGCCTTACCTATCTAAAGAATCTTATTGTATAAATCTGTACATAATCACAGCCTTACCTATCTAAAGAATCTTATTGTATAAATCTGTACATAATCACAGCCTTACCTATCTAAAGAATCTTATTGTATAAATCTGTACATAATCACAGCCTTACCTATCTAAAGAAGCTTATTGTATAAATCTGTACATAATCACAGCCTTACCTATCTAAAGAATCGTATTGTATAAATCTGTACATAATCACAGCCTTACCTATCGAAAGAATCTTATTGTATAAATCTGTACATAATCACTGCCTTACCTATCTAAAGAATCTTATTGTATAAATCTGTACATAATCACAGCCTTACCTATCTAAAGAATCTTATTGTATAAATCTGTACATAATCACAGCCTTACCTATCTAAAGAATCTTATTGTATAAATCTGTACATAATCACAGCCTTACCTATCTAAAGAATCTTATTGTATAAATCTGTACATAATCACAGCCTTACCTATCTAAAGAATCTTATTGTATAAATCTGTACATAATCACAGCCTTACCTATCTAAAGAATCTTATTGTATAAATCTGTACATAATCACAGCCTTACCTATCTAAAGAATCTTATTGTATAAATCTGTACATAACCACAGCCTTACCTATCTAAAGAATCTTATTGTATAAATCTGTACATAATCACAGCCTTACCTATCTAAAGAATCTTATTGTATAAATCTGTACATAATCACAGCCTTACCTATCTAAAGAATCTTATTGTATAAATCTGTACATAATCACAGCCTTACCTATCTAAAGAATCTTATTGTATAAATCTGTACATAATCACAGCCTTACCTATCTAAAGAATCTTATTGTATAAATCTGTACATAATCACAGCCTTACCTATCTAAAGAATCTTATTGTATAAATCTGTACATAATCACAGCCTTACCTATCTAAAGAATCTTATTGTATAAATCTGTACATAATCACAGCCTTACCTATCTAAAGAATCTTATTGTATAAATCTGTACATAATCACAGCCTTACCTATCTAAAGAATCTTATTGTATAAATCTGTACATAATCACAGCCTTACCTATCTAAAGAATCTTATTGTATAAATCTGTACATAATCACAGCCTTACCTATCTAAAGAATCTTATTGTATAAATCTGTACATAATCACAGCCTTACCTATCTAAAGAATCTTATTGTATAAATCTGTACATAATCACAGCCTTACCTATCTAAAGAAGCTTATTGTATAAATCTGTACATAATCACAGCCTTACCTATCTAAAGAATCTTATTGTATAAATCTGTACATAATCACAGCCTTACCTATCTAAAGAATCTTATTGTATAAATCTGTACATAATCACAGCCTTACCTATCTAAAGAATCTTATTGTATAAATCTGTACATAATCACAGCCTTACCTATCTAAAGAATCTTATTGTATAAATCTGTACATAATCACAGCCTTACCTATCTAAAGAATCTTATTGTATAAATCTGTACATAATCACAGCCTTACCTATCTAAAGAATCTTATTGTATAAATCTGTACATAATCACAGCCTTACCTATCTAAAGAATCTTATTGTATAAATCTGTACATAATCACAGCCTTACCTATCTAAAGAATCTTATTGTATAAATCTGTACATAATCACAGCCTTACCTATCTAAAGAATCTTATTGTATAAATCTGTACATAATCACAGCCTTACCTATCTAAAGAATCTTATTGTATAAATCTGTACATAATCACAGCCTTACCTATCTAAAGAATCTTATTGTATAAATCTGTACATAATCACAGCCTTACCTATCTAAAGAATCTTATTGTATAAATCTGTACATAATCACAGCCTTACCTATCTAAAGAATCTTATTGTATAAATCTGTACATAACCACAGCCTTACCTATCTAAAGAATCTTATTGTATAAATCTGTACATAATCACAGCCTTACCTATCTAAAGAATCTTATTGTATAAATCTGTACATAATCACAGCCTTACCTATCTAAAGAATCTTATTGTATAAATCTGTACATAATCACAGCCTTACCTATCTAAAGAATCTTATTGTATAAATCTGTACATAATCACAGCCTTACCTATCTAAAGAATCTTATTGTATAAATCTGTACATAATCACAGCCTTACCTATCTAAAGAATCTTATTGTATAAATCTGTACATAATCACAGCCTTACCTATCTAAAGAATCTTATTGTATAAATCTGTACATAATCACAGCCTTACCTATCTAAAGAATCTTATTGTATAAATCTGTACATAATCACAGCCTTACCTATCTAAAGAATCTTATTGTATAAATCTGTACATAATCACAGCCTTACCTATCTAAAGAATCTTATTGTATAAATCTGTACATAATCACAGCCTTACCTATCTAAAGAATCTTATTGTATAAATCTGTACATAATCACAGCCTTACCTATCTAAAGAATCTTATTGTATAAATCTGTACATAATCACAGCCTTACCTATCTAAAGAATCTTATTGTATAAATCTGTACATAATCACAGCCTTACCTATCTAAAGAATCTTATTGTATAAATCTGTACATAATCACAGCCTTACCTATCTAAAGAATCTTATTGTATAAATCTGTACATAATCACAGCCTTACCTATCTAAAGAATCTTATTGTATAAATCTGTACATAATCACAGCCTTACCTATCTAAAGAATCTTATTGTATAAATCTGTACATAATCACAGCCTTACCTATCTAAAGAATCTTATTGTATAAATCTGTACATAATCACAGCCTTACCTATCTAAAGAATCTTATTGTATAAATCTGTACATAATCACAGCCTTACCTACCTAAAGAATCTTATTGTATAAATCTGTACATAATCACAGCCTTACCTATCTAAAGAATCGTATTGTATAAATCTGTACATAATCACAGCCTTACCTATCTAAAGAATCTTATTGTATAAATCTGTACATAATCACAGCCTTACCTATCTAAAGAATCTTATTGTATAAATCTGTACATAATCACAGCCTTACCTATCTAAAGAATCTTATTGTATAAATCTGTACATAATCACAGCCTTACCTATCTAAAGAATCTTATTGTATAAATCTGTACATAATCACAGCCTTACCTATCTAAAGAATCTTATTGTATAAATCTGTACATAATCACAGCCTTACCTATCTAAAGAATCTTATTGTATAAATCTGTACATAATCACAGCCTTACCTATCTAAAGAATCTTATTGTATAAATCTGTACATAACCACAGCCTTACCTATCTAAAGAATCTTATTGTATAAATCTGTACATAATCACAGCCTTACCTATCTAAAGAATCTTATTGTATAAATCTGTACATAATCACAGCCTTACCTATCTAAAGAATCTTATTGTATAAATCTGTACATAATCACAGCCTTACCTATCTAAAGAATCTTATTGTATAAATCTGTACATAATCACAGCCTTACCTATCTAAAGAATCTTATTGTATAAATCTGTACATAATCACAGCCTTACCTATCTAAAGAATCTTATTGTATAAATCTGTACATAACCACAGCCTTACCTATCTAAAGAATCTTATTGTATAAATCTGTACATAATCACAGCCTTACCTATCTAAAGAATCTTATTGTATAAATCTGTACATAATCACAGCCTTACCTATCTAAAGAATCTTATTGTATAAATCTGTACATAATCACAGCCTTACCTATCTAAAGAATCTTATTGTATAAATCTGTACATAATCACAGCCTTACCTATCTAAAGAATCTTATTGTATAAATCTGTACATAATCACAGCCTTACCTATCTAAAGAATCTTATTGTATAAATCTGTACATAATCACAGCCTTACCTATCTAAAGAAGCTTATTGTATAAATCTGTACATAACCACAGCCTTACCTATCTAAAGAATCTTATTGTATAAATCTGTACATAATCACAGCCTTACCTATCTAAAGAAGCTTATTGTATAAATCTGTACATAATCACAGCCTTACCTATCTAAAGAAGCTTATTGTATAAATCTGTACATAACCACAGCCTTACCTATCTAAAGAATCTTATTATATAAATCTGTACATAATCACAGCCTTACCTATCTAAAGAATCTTATTGTATAAATCTGTACATAATCACAGCCTTACCTATCTAAAGAAGCTTATTGTATAAATCTGTACATAATCACAGCCTTACCTATCTAAAGAATCTTATTGTATAAATCTGTACATAACCACAGCCTTACCTATCTAAAGAATCTTATTGTATAAATCTGTACATAATCACAGCCTTACCTATCTAAAGAATCTTATTGTATAAATCTGTACATAATCACAGCCTTACCTATCTAAAGAATCTTATTGTATAAATCTGTACATAATCACAGCCTTACCTATCTAAAGAATCTTATTGTATAAATCTGTACATAATCACAGCCTTACCTATCTAAAGAATCTTATTGTATAAATCTGTACATAATCACAGCCTTACCTATTTAAAGAAGCTTATTGTATAAATCTGTACATAACCACAGCCTTACCTATCTAAAGAATCTTATTGTATAAATCTGTACATAATCACAGCCTTACCTATCTAAAGAATCTTATTGTATAAATCTGTACATAACCACAGCCTTACCTATCTAAAGAATCTTATTGTATAAATTTGTACATAACCACAGCCTTACCTATTTAAAGAATCTTATTGTATAAATCTGTACATAATCACAGCCTTACCTATCTAAATAATTGTATTGTATAAATCTGTACATAATCACAGCCTTACCTATCTAAAGAATCTTATTGTATAAATTTGTACATAACCACAGCCTTACCTATCTAAAGAATCTTATTGTATAAATCTGTACATAATCACAGCCTTACCTATCTAAAGAATCTTATTGTATCAATCTGTACATCACCACAGCCTTACCTATCTAAAGAATATTATTGTATAAATCTGTACATAATCACAGCCATACCTATCTAAAGAATATTATTGTATAAATCTGTACATAATCACAGCCTTACCTATCTAAAGAATCTTATTGTATAAATCTGTACATAACCACAGCCTTACCTATCTAAAGAATCGTATTGTATAAATCTGTACATAATCACAGCCTTACCTATCTAAAGAATCTTATTGTATAAATCTGTACATAACCACAGCCTTACCTATCTAAAGAAGCTTATTGTATAAATCTGTACATAATCACAGCCTTACCTATCTAAAGAATCTTAATGTATAAATCTGTACATAATCACAGCCTTACCTATCTAAAGAAGCTTATTGTATAAATCTGTACATAACCACAGCCTTACCTATCTAAAGAAGCTTATTGTATAAATCTGTACATAACCACAGCCTTACCTATCTAAAGAATCTTATTGTATAAATCTGTACATAATCACAGCCTTACCTGTCTTAAGAATCTTATTGTATAAATCTGTACATAATCACAGCCTTACCTATCTAAATAATCTTATTGTATAAATTTGTACATAACCACAGCCTTACCTATCTAAAGAATCTTATTGTATAAATCTGTACATAATCACAGCCTTACCTATCTAAAAAATCTTATTGTATAAATCTGTACATAACCACAGCCTTACCTATCTAAAGAATCTTATTGTATAAATCTGTACATAATCACAGCCTTACCTATCTAAAGAATCTTATTGTATAAATCTGTACATAACCACTGCCTTACCTATCTAAAGAATCTTATTGTATAAATCTGTACATAATCACAACCTTACCTATCTAAAGAATCTTATTGTATAAATCTGTACACAATCACAGCCTTACCTATCTAAAGAAGCTTATTGCTCATTAACTTCCATATTGACATCTTCATTTGGGTGATTTGGGGTTGTCTGCTATTCCCTAGGGTGATACTTAAATCAATGGGGTTACATTCCCTCTCCTTTCAGGTCCTAAACCAGTGAGCTTTGCTTCATTTGTGGTTATGAGAATGCAACACTGAGTTAAGGTTCTGGTGGTGACTTCTGGCACACTTGTTCAATAAAATATTTTGAAAGGACTTTTAAGTTATTTTAAGATTGATCTAGACAAAATTCTAATAGTACAGAAATGCCAACACTGCTTCCCTGGCTTTATGAATAATTTAATGTGTTTACATATTTACTTTGTATGTTTGTTTGTTTACTAACCAAGGCAGTGACCTGATCCAGAAAGGCCCCCTTTCACACTTTACCCAATCTCATTTTGTCTTACTGTTTGGTAATGTGATTAGTTGTACAGGTGCAGTTAACTACTCTAATTCCCTAACAAAACTCAGTTTATTTATTTATTTGACATTTGTTGACCGGGTTAGTCTAACTGGGCAGATCTCCATTTTCAGTGGACACCCAAGGAGAAAAGCTTGAAATGAAAATAATACATAATATGAAAATCGTACATAAAGTAAAATGAGGCTAACAAACAATTTTACAATATTTCCTAGTATTTTTATCTTAGGGCAGAGACATAGAAGTATAAGACTCCAAAGAAACAAAGAAGTCCCATGTAATTTTTATGGGGGACGAAAGTGCTTAACTTTTATTGTGGTTGTATCCAATAAAGAGAACTGTTTCCAGCTGAGGTCTTGTCCTTGACTGCAATTTGCTTCTATGGAGTCTTATTGTGTGGTTCTGGTTCCCTAGTCACATAGTAGAAGTATAAATTACAAGTACAACATTAGTTTGCAATGAAGTTTCTTCCAGCAGCTAGACCAGAATATAGTTGCTAGCAATTATGAAGCAGGAGGTGGGTAAATAAAAGAAAAAGGAGAAAAGGAATTGTTCAACAAGAATAAGATATTTATGGTATAATAAATATTAGGATAGAATGAAGAAAGAGAGATGGATTGAGACAGACAATTAAAAAGGAGGGGGGAATTAGGAAAGAGGTCAGGTCGATTAAGAAGGGTGAGTGCCAAAGTAGGTCCAAGAATTTAGCATATTGTCTTTTAAAGTTTTTTTGAAACAGTATAAGTTAGAGATTGATCTTAAAAATAGACAGAGTTTGTTCCAAGCATTGGTTACTGAGCAGTCATAGAAAAGTTCCCAATGGTTGTACTGGGTTTGTAGATCTGGTGGAGGTGTTGGTCTGAACTGCAGAGTGTACAGTTAAGACTGTAGGGGCTGATGAGTGTTGAGAGAGAGCAGGACAGCAGTGGGGTTGGTTTAGGATGGAGTGAGTCAGGTGTAGTTGAGGCAGGAGTTGATATTATAGTTCGAGCCAGCATAGGTTTTTTAGTGTTAGGCAGTGGTGAGAGCTGTAGGGTAAATTAGTGGCAAATCTAGCAATTTTATTGTATATTTGTTCAGCTTTAGTCAAGTGATTTGTTTGTAGGCTCATAAGGATTGGGGAAGCATATAGTAGGGTGGGAAGTAGATAGGCTTGTGCTAGGGTCAGCTTAGATTCATTTCTAAGGAATTTTTTGTTTCAATAAAGTAGGCCCATTTTTTGATGTCTTTTTGACGCAGTTTTGGATGTGAAGATCGAATTTAAGTTGATCATCAATAATAACCTCAAGTAGTTTAGCGTATGGTTCAACCTTGATAGATGTGTTATTAAGGGAGGAGACAGAGAAGGAAGATTTAAGATGTTGGAGAGGATTTGGAAAGAATAGGAGAAGTTTAGTTTTATTAGGGTTGAGTAAGAGTTGGTTGGATGTAAGCCGTTTTTCAATTGAATGCAGAGTTCTTGAGTAAGGAAGAGTAGGTGGGGAGATTGTCAGGGATGGAAATAATAGTAGAGTCATCAGCATATTGTATTAAAGAGGAATGAGGACAGGAGAAATACAGACTATTAATGAAAATGTTAAATGGTAAAAAAGTTTCTCCACTTCATTAACTGGCTGTAGAAGTGTATGTGGGAGTGGGTAGAGGGATGCATTCTGCGTTGAGTCAGGATGCTATTTCTCTGTCACCTTGAAGTTTTGCTGGAACCACCAGTTTACTTCCAAAGCCCACACTATGCCTTCAGAAATATGTGTATGTGCATCTGTGTGTGTGCTTGTGTGTGTGTGTGCATGTGTGTGTGTGTGTGTGTGTGTGTGTGTGTGTGTGTGTGTGTGTGTGTGTGTGTGTGTGTGTGTGTGTGTGTGTGTGTGTGTGTGTATGCCCTCCTGTGGATTGGCATCCAGTCCTAGAGTGGTTTTCTGACTTATCCTTCTCATAGATTCTTAGGACTGGTCCTGGCATTTCCATGACCTTGAAGAGGATAAAACAGACAAACAAAAAATGAATGAATTGCTTGATGCCTTGCTTTTCACATTGTAAAAGCACTATAAAAACATAAGGGTTCAGGTAACTGCTGTCTTCAAGCAAGCCTTCTAGCTTGTTTTTTTTTTCTTATAACTAGCCAGTTTTCTAGTTTCAGCAGTCAAATATGTTTCTTTGATCTCAGCACTTGTTCAGATAAAAAAAAAAAAAAAAAAAAAAAATGTTATCTGCTTTTACTGTACTTGTGTTTCTACCTACTTCATTTTACTTTTGCATCATCTTAAAAATACTCAATTGTATTTATTACTGCTTGGTGTAACTCATTCTAAGCCTTTTGGCTTAAATACTTGGGCTTTGGACCAGTTGTTTTGCACTGAGAGGGTTTGTGGTCTGCACTGTTGTGGCAGAGCAGGTAGCTTACATCCTTCTAGGTTGGGAATTGCTGATTGAGGGCTCAGTGTCTGTTATTCTAAAAGTGTATTAATTCTGGTTTAAGCACTTGGGCTTTCAGGCCAGTTATTTTACATTAAGAGGGTTCATGGTCTGCAGGAGGAGAGGCTGGACTCTGCCCTTCTGAGCTGGGAATTTCTGGTTAAAGGCTTATAGTGCATGCATATCTGAACTGCTTCTTACCGAAGTTGGTGCGCCTTGTTTGCTGTGGCATAGACTGGATTCGGGCCTGCTGGATCTAGCTTTGTTTGTGTAACTTGAGCACTAATCCAGACATTCTCTAAAGTATTCAATTGTATTTATTACTGCTTGGTTGTAACTTGATTAAAGTGTAGCTATCATTCTAAGTCTTTTGGATTAAGCACTTGGGCTTCAGACCAGTTGTTTTACATTAGGAAGGTCTGTGGCAAGCACTGTGGTGGCAGGACAGGTAGCTTTCATCCTTCTAAGTTGGAAACTGCTGATTGAGAGCCCAGTGTCCAAGGGTATTAGTTCTGGTTTAGGCACTTGGGCTTCAGGCCAGTTATTTTACATTAAGAAGGTTCGTGGTCTGCACTCTTGTGGGAGAAGAGGCTGGACTCTGCCCTTCTGAGCTGGGAATTTCTGGTTAAAGGTTTATAGTGCCTGAATATTTGAACTGTATCTTACTGAAATTGGTACACCTTGTTTGCTCTAGCATAGACTAGATCCAGGCCTGCTGAATCTAGCTTTGTTTATATGCTTGTTGTTTGTTTGCTTGTTATTTCCTGGAAGCTAATTCCACCTAATACGCGGCTTCTCAGCTTCTGTGGATCACTAGTGATATCTGCATTGCTTACTGTACTAGTTCCTTGTTTCACTTGAAAGAAAGTTACTGTTTGTCGTTTTTGCATTTAGTTACTTGTAACACATTGCACTCAAGTTACCTGGCACTTGCTCACTAAAGCAATTATATAAGTCAGCACTAAAAATTAAAAGCACTACACCCTCACTCCCCACTGGCCCTTGTTTTCAATTATTAAGGAATTCCCAATATTATTCTAGCATGTCCAAAGGTCAGTTGTCAATCTCCTCTCTGGTCCAGCTGGTGAATCTGGGAATCTTGAGGCAATGTTATAACTGCCTCATGTACACAGACAACCCTCTCCTCCTCCCACATAACACAAATACTTGCGAGATGCAGCTATTTAGCCAAACTGGAGGCTGAGCTCTCTCAACTCAGGACTGGCAAGACCAGACAGGAGGAGAAGGCAACTACACACACCACAAAACCAGCCTCACATAATGCTACCACACCACTGAATCAAACACATAAACACACAAAGACATACTCGGAGGCTCTGAGTAAAAATTTACCTAAACAGCAGAGGCCTGCAAAGCAGACACCCAAACAACTGCTACCTCAAGACACCCCACAAGCAACACATAAACCACAAAAGCAGTGTGCAAAGCAGTCACAGCCCTTAAGGCCAAATACAACACCAAACATACTTGTCATAGGTGACTCCATAGTCAGACACACTGACATCCCACTCACCAGGCTGAATAAGGAGAGGGTCACAGTAAGCTGCCTATCGGGCACTAGAATCCGCCACATAACACAAGCACTCTGGTCACTCCATGGCAAGTACAAATATGACACAGTCATTGTCCATGCTGGTGTGAACGACCTGAGACGTACCTCCCTGGACTACATGAAAAGAGACATAGAGGAGCTCTCTGATTATGTAGCCCAGGCAGGTATGACCCTGATCCTGAGCAGTATCCTTCCTTCACCAAGAATGATGCCACAATATAGAGACAAGATGATCGGCTTTAACAATTGGCTTAATGTCTGGTGTCATTCAAAGGGGATCCAGTGTCTGTCTGCCTGGGATGACATGCTTGACAAGCCACGCTGCTCAAGGGACGGCTTGCACCTGTCACCCTGGGATTCCGGATATTGGCTAAGGCTCTTGCCACCCCATAGTGCCTTTTTAGGCAAGGCTCAAATTCTAAACCTACCACCCTAGAAAACAAAAATGGGAAGAAACTGAGGGTAATGCTGCTCAATGCCAGAAGTCTAAATCTCAAAATGCACGCACTCGAGGCCCTTCTCAGTATGGAGAACATCGATGTCTGTGCTGTAACTGAAACCTGGTTCAAGGCTTCCTGACAGCACCCCGGCACTATTAGGTTTTACCTCATATCATGCGTTCCTGCCCCAAAACCCGGACCACACCACAAAAGGAGGGGGTGTATCCATATTCATAAAGGATACCCACACCTCCAGGTTGGTGGCAATGCACGAAGCTTCGGAAACCATCCAGGTGCAACTAACCATAGGCAAAACTGCACTACAAATTGTAGCATGCTACAGGCCACCCTCTCAAACTCAGGAACCCCACACAGCCTTCCTGAAGACACTGGAGGGTATAAATGTATCTCCAAACACCATCATATTGGGTGACTTCAACTACCCAAATATAAACTGGGAACATTACTCAAGCCCTAACTTTCTAGCCCAACGGTTCCTGGAGTTCATAAATTCAAATGCCATGGAACAGCTAGTCACTGTTCCCACGAGAGGAGAAAATATACTAGATCTCATTATCACAAACATGGGGACAAAATGCTCCACACCGGAAGTATATCCCTCATTGGTGAGATCTGATCATGAACTAATCTCACCGGAAATCCACATCCCCCCACCCCAAACAAAAAGACCACAGTGAAGAACTTCTCTAAAGCAAACTTCACACTACTCAAGACTGGTGTGGTATCCTTCAAGGCCCCTGAGCCAGTGGAAACCACAACCCAAGCTGCGGAAGCCCTTACAAATGCCTTCTATGAACACCTCCAGGACTGCATGGATCAGGCAATCCCAAATAAAACCAAGACTCGTTCCACAAAGGGCAAACGTCCAGTCTGGTGGACCCCAGCCATTAACAAACTTTACAATAAGAGGAGAAAGCTATTACATGATAGAACAAAATCCATAAAAGGGAAGTCACCCCTGATCATTATTAGTAAAAAAATAGGAGCACTCATAAAATCAACTAAGGCCAATTTTGAGAGAAAAATTGCCATGGATTCAAAGGACAATCATAAGGCCTTTTTCAGCTATGTTAGGAACCTGGGTGGAAACTCCCAGATATGCTCAGAATTAGTCCAAAATGATACAAAAATCACTGAACCCACAGACATTGCCAACATACTGGCAGACAGGTTCAGTGCAAACTTCACCCCTCTCCCCCCCCTAAAGGAGAGATAACTATCCCAGCAGAGTGTAGCCTCCCAGACATCTCAAATGCGCAGGTGAAAGCTGCTCTCTCTAAAGCTAAAAACACAGCATCAATGGGACCGGATAGTGTCCCTGGCTGTGTGCTACACGGGCTAAATGAGGAATTAAACCCACACATAAGGCAGCTGTTTAATCTCAGCCTTACCACAGGATACATGCCCAAGGAGCGGCGTACGGCAACTGTGGTCCCACTCCACAAAGGCGGTGCCTCTACGGACCCTGGTAATTACCACCCCATAAGCTTAACAAGTCTAGTCTGCAAAGCTATGGAGAGGATCATAATGGAGCTCATAAACAAAGATATAGGGGACTTGCAGACATTGGACCCGACCCAGTTTGGCTTCGTCAAGGGCAGATCATGCCTTTTGAACTTGGTCGACTTCTTCGAAACAGTCACCAAGGCCATTGATGAGGGAAAGGCAGTCCATACAGCCTACCTTGACCTTGCAAAGGCCTTCGACACAATACCCCACTCGGGTATTGTAGAAAAACTTACCAGCTTAAATGTAAACCCATATGTCACAAGATGGGTTGCAAACTGGCTTAAGGACAGAACCCACAGGGTTAGAGTTGCTGGCGCTATGTCAGACTCCAAGCCGGTCACAAGTGGTGTCCCACAGGGCTTGGTCCTTGGCCCCTATTGTTCAGCATCTACTTCTCAGAAGTACAGGCCAACATGGGAGGACTTTGGCTGACAAAGTTTGCAGGCGACTGCAAACTGGGCGCCATAGTGGAAAGTGCATCGGACACGGATATCCTTCAGAAGGGACTCACGGAAACAGATAGCTGGTGCCAGAGCCATGGCCTGAAGTTAAATGCCAAAAAATGTATAGTCATACCCTTCGGGAAAAACAAGGTAACCCCAAGCTACCATATAGGTGGCAATCCACTAAGCACAGAAGAGGTTATCAGGGACCTGGGGACCCAGGTTGACAGTGGCCTTTCTTTTGACACTCATGTTGCTAAAGTGGTTAGAAAGACCTTCTACATTGCCCACCTGATCATGAAGGGATTCACATCCAGATCTAGTGAGGTCATTGTTCCTCTGTACTCTTCACTTATCAGACCAATGATCGAGTACAATGCCCCATTCGGGATGTATCTCACCCGACATCTGCAGCAATTGGAGAGACGCCAAAAGTTCCTCACCAAAAGGATAAAGGGACTCCAAAATCTGTCATATGCTGCCAGATTGAAGAAACTCCAGCTCTATTCAGTTGCATACCGTCTGCTCAGAGGTGACATGTGCCTGACATACCAGGCCATGTCCAACCCGGAATTAATGGACATGCTCCACCTCAAAAAATCCAAATCCACCAAAACCACTAGAGCAAGCGACTTAAACCTTAGCACGGATTTTAATAGGACGTGCTGGAGGGATAAATTTATCACTCAGAGACTCCCTATGCTGTGGAATAAAATCCCGATCCATGTGAGGCAGAGCATCTCGCTGGCTCTGTTCAAGAGAAATCTTGACCTGTGGATGGGAGATCGTAGGTTTATCCCGGGAATCATCTCTGTGTCACTGCTGGGCAAAGGCACAACAAACTAATGGGCACAGTATTTTTTCATATAAGGAGTGGCATAAGCCACAAACATTTGGGCTAGGCTTATAAATGCCTTAGGGCAGATAGCCTAGTATAAACCTATGAACCTATGAACCTATAAGCACAAATGAAAGCACAAGAGGATGTACAAAGTGAGGGTACAGTGAATATGCTTTAATGCAATGGGATCAAGCAAATGCTTTTAAAATCTGTTATAAAAATAATAACAGGATTTTGCTTTCATACACTGTCACAGGGAAAATATAAATACTCATCTTTTTAAAACAGACAAACACAGAAAACACTTATAAATGAGGAAGAGACTGCTTTATTTTCTGTATTGCATCTAAGCCATCATCATAGGTTCTTAAGTTCATAGATAGTTACTAGGCATGCAGTCCAAGAGCCTAGCAAACACCCAAATGTCCCAGAGCACTGTCCATTAAGTGACTTGCTCAATGGCGCACTGTAGGTACATGAAGGTGAAAAGATTCAAACCCTGCACCTTTGTCACTGGAAGCAGCTCATTAACGTTTTCTGCACTGTCAGATGCTGCTGAGTTGGGATACCGCCTAGGAACTATAAAGTATGTCAGTACTTTTAAGCAGATGAAAACTTTTTATCACATTAAATCTCACCTAAATTCTTTCTTCTAGGAGCAGCACAATTTAAGATTTCAGGTCTCAGTTCTCTGAGTAGCAATGTTTCATACACAGGATACTGTATAGTAATCAGTAACATACAAACGGATGTGTGCTATCATGTCAGGTATGTGGCTTTAATGCCAAAAAAGAAATAGTCAGTCCATCCAAGAAAGGTCATTACATCTCTACTGCTAATGAACATTAGAGAGTTTTGCTGCCATCATCAAATGGTCTTACCAGTACGGTGCCTAGATTTTCACTGCTCTTGTAAGTGTCCATGCCGGGAAACTCTTAGGTGTTTCAGAGAAGAGGAATGTTACATAAATATCTACATCAGACATTTATGGCGTGCAAAGAAGGATGATGGCATCTACTTGGGCTGTGAGGAGTGAACATCTGTCTCACTCACATCATACCAGGTTACATCCTATCATTCTGAACCCTTGGGAGGTGAGACAATCCACTGGCTGAGCTCTGCAGGAAATGGGCCAATTATCACAGCTATTTCTGGATGCTCTTGCAGTGACTTGTTTGCAGCTGTTTCAGTATTACCCTTCGTGGACTTTAAGTGACATGAAGTGTAACGTAAATAAAGATTTTATTAGTAACTTGTTTGTGTATGTATGTGTACGTGTGTATGTGTGCTTGCATGTACGTGTGTGTCTCTGAATGCATCTGTGTGTGCTTGGGTGTGTATGTGTGAATGTACATGTGTGCATGTGTGTGTGCATGTGTGCATGTCTGTGTAAAAACACAGACAAATGCAAACATGCACAAAGGGCACTGGCTTGTCTACAACTATAACATAGTCTTTTTCAGTACTGCGTACTGGCAGCAACTTAAAGCAAAATAAACATGTTCTATATGCACAGGCAGGAGGCGGCTGAATTCCCGTCTGACAGTTCAAAAGAATTGCAGAAATCTTCAAAGTATATGTCAGAATGCTGCTTGAGGAAATTCAGTGAAAAAAATGATGTAATAACTAAACTCTTCCCCTCCCTGGAGCCCCCCACAGTATTTCTAGTCTGCAATCAGTGTTTCTTTTGGTTCTTGACCATAAAAGACAAACACGAAAGCTGTAGTGCAGACCTTCATCTATTTGCAGATTAAATATTTTCTAAAGTATGATGAGAAAACGTGTTTTTTTCCCCACAAAGAAGTAGCAAGGAGATAACGTAGAATTATGTAAAAATATTAACTCATATCTGCATATGTATTGCACTATATCTGAATGTGTAAAATTTGGGTTAATTTGATTACTAGGCAAAGAGTGAAGAACATTTGTGATATTCTTAATCCAAGAAGGTGACAACTATTTTAATTGCCAGTCTTAACCAATATTAAAAGATGTTTGCAGCCGGCACCTAGGAAATGACAAATTTAAAGTGATTTGAATTTATACTTTCAACTGAAAACTCAGTTCTTGTTTAAGGTGGACAACTGATACACTGGTTATCATTGCTGCTTCACAGAACCTAGCTATTCAGTTTAATCTCTGCGTGAGGTGTCTTCCATGCAGGATTTAACAACTAAGGCATACAAACTAAAATATTTGCCTTGGGTATTAAGCTTGCCATTGTAAGCTCCTACCCTTGCATATATATTTACTATAAAATACTCGCTTGACTGTGTCTTGCAGTGTGCACTTCCTGTGACATAAAGGCCCCAATATGATAGAGAGCTATTAACAGTAGTCGGGTTTTTGGTTCACATCTTAGAAGTTGCCCAGATGTTCATCAGGGCTAAATTCAATGGTCAGTAAGCACACAGGGGGTAACTGTTACCCAGATATTCATCAGGGCTAAATTCAATGGTCAGTAAGCACACAGGGGGTAACTGTTACCCAGATGTTCATCCGGGCTAAATTCAATGGTCAGTGAGCACACAGGGGGTAACTGTTACCCAGATGTTCATCGGGGCTAAATTCAATGGTCAGTAAGCACACAGGGGGTAACTGTTACCCAGATGTTCATCGGGGCTAAATTCAATGGTCAGTAAGCACACAGGGGGTAACTGTTACCCAGATGTTCATCAGGGCTAAATTCAATGGTCAGTAAGCACACAGGTGTTACCCAGATGTTCATCAGGGCTAAATTCAATGGTCAGTAAGAACACAGGGGGTAACTGTTACCCAGATGTTCATCAGGGCTAAATTCAATGGTCAGTAAGCACATAGGAGGTAACTGTTACCCAGATGTTCATCAGGGCTAAATTCAATGGTCAGTGAGCACACAGGGGGTAACTGTTACCCAGATGTTCATCGGGGCTAAATTCAATGGTCAGTAAGCACACAGGGGGTAACTGTTACCCAGATGTTCATCAGGGCTAAATTCAATGGTCAGTAAGCACACAGGGGGTAACTGTTACCCAGATGTTCATCAGGGCTAAATTCAATGGTCAGTGAGCACACAGGGGGTAACTGTTACCCAGATGTTTATCGGGGCTAAATTCAATGGTCAGTAAGCACACAGGGGGTAACTGTTACCCAGATGTTCATCAGGGCTAAATTCAATGGTCAGTAAGCACACAGGGATAACTGTTACCCAGATGTTCATCAGGGCTAAATTCAATGGTCAGTAAGCACACAGGGGGTAACTGCTGCCATTTTCTTACTGAATACTTATGAGGGAATGGAGAGTGAAAGGAAGGCTCTTTAAGTGCATTGAATGTAAAAACACAGAAATCACCTTCAGGAAAAAGGATGAGCAAAAAACGAGGAATATACTGCGAGAGCCCTGCCTTAAATACACCTCGTCATGATATACGTTTCTGCATTACTGTATGTATTACTCCAAGAAAATTTACTGTTGTACACACCACTGACTAGTACCTCCCATAAACATGTCCTATTAACAAAGGTAGTCAGAGGGAAAACAAGAGAACTACAGCACATCTAAGATGCTAAATAGCATTCATTCATACTCCATTACCTGGTTTACCCTATTCAGATGTGTGGAGGAAGATGAAGCAGATAATGGACACAATGTAGAGAAAGTTCCAGAGTGGGACAGCAGGGAACTGCAGGGTGCAGATCATTTGTACTGAACACCAAAGTGCAAACAAACTGACTTGTCCAGCTAGAAAAGGTATCAAACCAAAACGTTCATTTTAAACTATGATGAAACCTTCAAGCTGCAATATATACAATGAAGAAACAAGGTGCAGAACATTAAGTATTCATGACTGAGAAATGCAGAAGGGGAAGCAAAAAGTCAGCCTCACTATCTGGAATCAATATCACTCCCACATTTTACAATGGCTATGAACAGCTGTTTGGGTTTCATCCATCCACCCATCCATCCATCCATCCAGCCCTCCCTCCATCCATCCATCCATCCATCCATCCATCCATCCATCCATCCATCCATCCATCCACCCATCCATCCATCCAGCCCTCCACCCATCCATCCATCCATCCATCCATCCAGCCCTACCTCCCTCCCACCCTCCCTCCATCCATCCATTCCTCCCTCCATCCATTCCTCCCTCCATCCAGCCATCCATACATTACCTAAACCTATCATGATTAAGGCCATGATGGTAGCAAATTGAAAAGGGCATACCAGCCCTATTTTCCTATTTTCTCTATTTTCAGCAACAGTATCCAGCACTTCTTATGATATGTTCCCTGGGACATCATCACTAGATGCCCAAACCTCTTTGACTGGCTTGATTCAGTTTTTAGGAGCAGTGGATCTACTCCAAGATCCTCTAGGATGGCTTTCTCCCATGGACTAAACCCAGCAACTAAACAACTTCAATCTATGGGTTTTTGTACACATACTCTCATTATTTTAGTTACTGGTCAATGTTTATTGCACTAGATGATGAGGAGAATACAGACTGCTGGTAATTTGAGAGTTTCAGCACCACAGACCAGTACAATCCCTGCATTATGATTGTCTCTCTACTTATATTCTGGACAATCTGATGATTCCCCTTTACCATCACTCACGAAAAAGACGCAGAGATACTTAAACTCCTCCACTTGAACTAGATAGTTCCCCTTCTCATCTGCAAAGACCATGCCATGATTTTCCAGGAGAGATCTCTAGCCTCAGATTTAGAAGTGCAAATTGTTATCAGATCTGCTTCAGTGTGCAGTCAACTGATTTAGTTCATAGGTTCATACCTTCATAGGTAGGTACTAGGCCATTGGCCCTAGGGCATAATTAAGCCTAGCCAAAATGTTTCGGCTTGCGCCTCCCATGTGATTTAGTTACCTGCGCCACTCTCGAGCAGGGCCACAGAAGTGATTCCCGGGGTGAATTTCCTTTTCCCCATCCACTCGTCAAGATTCCTCTTCAAGAGCTTTAATGAGGAGCTCTGCCTCACATATATAGGGACCTTATTCCAGAGCAGGGGGAGTCTCTGGGACACAAATCTGTCCCTCCAACTAGTCCTGTTTATTGTTGAGGTCAGGTTAAGGTTCCTAGAGTGTGTAGCTTGGGAAGATTGGGTTTTCCTTAGGTGGAGCATTTCCAGCAATTTGGGGTTTGACATAGCCTTGTATGTCAGGCAGAGATCATCTCTGAGTAGCCAGTATGCAACCGAGTGCAGCTGGAGTTTTTTTTATCCTGGTGGCATAGGGCATCTGCTTTAGGCCCATTATCCTCTTGGTGAGGTATTTTTGAGGTCTCTCCAGTTATTGCAGGTGTCTATTAAGGAATGGGGCATTGTACTCAATAATGGGTCTAATGAGTGATGAGTAGAGGGTGACAATAACTTCTTTTTTTTTCTAGATGCAAACCCCTTTGTGATAAAGTGGGCCATGTAAAAGGATTTTCTAACCACTTTAGCGATGTGGTTATCGAAAGAGAGGTTACTATCCACCTGAGTCCCTAGGTCTCTTATCACACTCTCTGTGTTAAGTGAGTTGCCACCTATGTGGTAATTCATAGGTACTTGTTTTTTCTCGAAGGGGATGACAGCGCACTTTTTGGCATTTAGCTTGAGGCCATGATTTTGGAACCATGTATCTGTTTTAGTGAGACCCTTTTGAAGGATATCTACGTCAGTAGGAGTCTCAGTTATGGCACACAGTTTGTAGTCGTCTGTGAACTTTGTTAACCATAGTCCCTCTGTGTTTTGCTTGTGCCTCAGAGAAGTAAATAACAAAAAGGAGAGGTCCCAAAACTGAGCCCTGGGGTACTCCACTTGTCACAGGTTTGGAGTCGGACCCAACGTTTCCTATTTTCACTGTATGGGTTCTGTCCATGAGCCAGTTAGCAACCCATCTTGTAATGTCTGTGATTACGAGGGCAGCGCAATCTTCTGGTATAGACATGGGCCCTTTAGGGGGTGAGGGTGGGGTAAAGTTTGCACTGAACCTGTCTGCCATTATATTGGTGATGTCAGTTGGTTCTGTGAATTTTGAACCCTTGCGCTGTAGCTCAGAGCAGATCTGAGCATTGCCATTTAGGTTCCTGACATAGCTAAAAAATGCTTTGTGGTTGTCTTTGGTGTCCGTTGCAATTTTTCTTTCAAAGCTTGCCTTTGAGGATTTTATAAGGGATCTTAGCTTTTTGCTAAAGTTGGTCAGGGAGCTCCTCCATTCCTGGGTTTTTACTCTTTTTTGTAATACTTTCTTCCTTCTGTTATAGAGCTTGTTTATGGCCAGTTTCCACCAGACTGGTTTACTTTCTTTTGGAGGAATGGGTCTTGGTTTTGTTCGGGATAGCATGGTCCATGCACTCATGTAAGTGCTTGTAGAGTGCTTTTGTGTAGGCTACAGCAGATTCAACCAAATTGTCATTCTGTTTGTGAGTAACGAAGTTTGCCATCTCCGTCTTAAGTAGCATAAAGTTTGCTTTGGAGAAGTTTTTCACTGTGGTTTCCTTGGAGGGGGAGGGTGGTATGTGGGATATTGAGGGTGATGAGTTTGTGGTCTGATCTAACCAATGATGAATTTATCTCGGGTATGAGAACTTGTCCCCCATGTTGGTGATGACCAGGTCTAGTATATTGTTGCCCCTTGTGGGGGTTATTGATAAGCTGGTTCAGGGCATTTGAGTTAATATATTCCAGGAAGCGCTGAGCAAAGATATTATTGCTTGAGTAGTTTTCCCAGTTGATGTCATGCAGAAAATCAGGGTTACTTGAAGCCAAGTACAACATCATCTGCAAACAACAAAGATGTACTTATCTAGATGTTCTTCAAACCTCTGTTGCATCTAGACATGTACAAGAAAGAAGGGCAGCTTCACAGTCAAACTGGTGAGAAAATTGCATTAATGCAGATAGAAAGACTCAGAATAAACTCCAAAATTAGCTCTAAAAGAAATCTTTGATGTGGGTGGAAACATAGTCAATCTTTGTGGCAAAGAAAATAAGAGGTTACACACAAAGACCTACAGTTCACAAACTCAAACAGAATGAAAACAAAATGATATAATATAACATATTTTTTTCTTAAAAGGATCAAACATGACACAGACATTTGCTGTCAACAGCAGCATAACAAGTGAAGAAGGCTAGCAGATTAATCTTTGCTGAGAAGTAATTAGAACAAAATCAGAGTAGAGAAAAGATGCTTGGCCAACTAAGAAACAGAGCAGGCAAATGTGTCCTGGAAATGACTTGAAGATAATATATTTACATTTTTTGCCATCAATTTTTCGATGGGAGTAATATACTGTCACAGCACATTTATCAGTGCTAAGTTACCTCCCATATTTATCAGTCATCTCTTTTCCTGTACGTGAAACAGAAAAGTTTCAGACACTGAAATGGAGTTGAGATCCCGAACTGCAGAGGTATAACATCTGGGCAAAAGTAATCTACACTTGTCTCAGTAAAACTAAGTTCCATAACAAATGGAATACAGCTGAAAAAACTAATTGTGACTATAGATCTGTACTCTGACAATGACTCTGAGTCAGAGGAAGGAAGGAAAAGCATTCAGAATTAAACTTTTGCATGAGGAGGCAGGCCTGTGCTATACCTATGTGCTTGCATTCAGAGAGAGAGGATCATGCTACTCTGTAGACGTGCTCTCTTTCATGGTTATCATTTGGGTAGCAGGTAACACCATTCATCAGCTCCTCTTTAAATTCTAAAATGTAAGCCATGATCAGTATGTATATATATATATATTTTTTATACTTAGTTAAAAAGTTTTATAGATGTATTTATTATAGGAATAGACGTGTTTTTCATATATTAATATACATTTTAAATATATTATTTAACAGGTATAAATATTATATAAAATACCTTGCAGAATAAAATTTTAAATATCATTAGGAGGGCTCCTTTAACTGAATAAGCTATGGAGACTGAATGTATATTTAATTGAATAAGTGTTTTTATAATTATGTAATTATATATTAATGAGTGGATGGCATATATATGAGGCTTTATTTGGCAAAACTTGTCTGATGAAGTTGAGGTATTGGCCCCTTCGAAAGCGCTCACAATTAAAGTTTGGTTCATTTTTATAAGTGGCTCGTGTAGTGTCAGTACTTCGGCAATCGCTATTTTTGGTGTTTTAAGTTCAAGTAGTTGTTTTAGAAAGTAAATTTTAGCTGACATAAGAAGACATGAACAAACCATATCTGGAAATCAATGAAAAATGAAAAAACGTAAGGATGATATTACAGTTCTAGAGATAGGAAAGTATCTGTTGAAGGGTAATAAATTAAGGATCCCATAAATTTTACAGAGTCAATCCCTTGTAACTGTCCAAAAACCACATATGGGAATCATAAAACAATAAAAGTATTATTAAGGGAAAAAAATGTCTTTCAGAGAAATAGACTCTATGATGGAAACCATGGAAACTGACTGTAAATTGAGTCAATCAAATACTGTCAAATATGTGACTGTTCCAGCTTATATGTTACTTGCCAAAACTAGCTTTGTCAGATATCAGGAACCATTTTAATGATCCACTCAATGACAATGAATACTTGCTGGTCCTGAATGATGAAGGTTAAGATTTCTATTGGTAGAATCTGTTACAGCAATATCATCTAAGATAGCCACACCAGTATTTGACAATCATTTTTTTCATTTCTGGATAATGAAAAGGCTTTAGATCAGACAACGGTCCACCATTTATAATTGGTACTGTGAATGGTTCTGAGCAAATTTGGGAACGCAGTGCAAAAACATGGTGTTACTACAGCATCACACACACAGAATTATTAAGGGTATTATGACTTTTAAATCTGATAGAAGAGTGATGACAAAAAACGTAGTTTTCATAATGCTGTGGGCATACAGAAGTACTTCCCATCTTATTACAGAGAAAGATCCCAATGCCTAAGTAAACATATAAGAACAAAGCTCTGTATTGGGTACAAATGCAGTGCCTGATGAGACTGTTAGAACTAGAGACAGTCAAGAGAAAAGTAAAAGAAAAGTCTGCGCTGTAGAAAAACACAAGCTACGAAATGCAGTGCAATGCAGTGAGATGTATAAAAAGAAGCCTTTTCTCCTATTTAACTTTCACAGCCTTATGCAAGTCAGGGACATAAAGGATTCCATGGTTAACATCTCAGACAATAGACACACCATGTTTAAAACCCTTTGGTAGAATGCCACAAAATGCAATTTTGATACATAATCCTGTTTTTTCAATATACCTCAATTGGAAATTGAATCAGATATGAAATATTGCAATTAAAGAAAATGCTAGAATGACTGATGGAACAGTTAGAAATTTTGAATTTCTAAAAGACCACATATGCTGGGATGCTATGTGATATCAAAAGATATACAGATAGAGTACTTTATTCACATTTGTCATCAGAATGACTTTTTTATAGAATAAAAAGTGAATTTTACATGCCCTGTTTTAAGTAACAAATTTTTTATTTCAAGTTGTACAATTTATGCAAATAAATTACAGCATCAAAATGTAAGACAGATATGAAAAAATATGTAAATCCTAATAAATGTGAAGGTGTAATAATATAAGCAATGTTACGATGTTTAATGCTCACATAAAATATTTAAGCAAATAGGAGTGGTGTAATATAGACAAAAATTTAAATATTTGCAGGAATAAAGTTTTTGATTTGATTTCATGAGTAGCAGACTGATTCGAGCAATGCCGGTTTTAAAAGTGTTTCTACAAGACAGGATGTGAGTAACAATCTTGTTTTATGAGCTGTATACCTATACTTTATGTTGGGCTATAGCCCCTAGGAAGTGTTTTAGCTTGAGTGCTGAGTGACAAATACTTAATTCTTTAAATCACTGAGGTGCAAATGTAAGTCATCAATAGCCCCAACGACAATGCAATTCACTATGTTAATGTGCTTATTTGTATGCATAATGAAACCCTTGTGTCAGCACTACAAAATGTGATGAGTGTATTCCTTATTAGACCTGGAAGTGTTGCTCATGGGGATAGTGTTTAAATGTACATTCTAAATTAGACATTTAGCTGGATGCAGGTGTATAGGGCTTCTGAAGCAGGACTCCCTACAAAATGTACATTGTCAGTCTCCTGCATACTTTTCATTTTATTAATAAATTTCAAGAATTACTATTCTAGAACCCCTAGCCTGATAACTTGATTGCCTAATATGTTTTCAGTGACACTGATATTACACTATTACATTGTGTAACTTCTTCAATGCATCTGCTGCACCCCCTACCCAGTTACATAGATCAACATTTTTTTTGTTTGGAATGTTTTTTTACTCCTTACTGGGATAGTCTTCCTAGTGCCTCATGTTTTCACTGGTTCTACTGGCTACTCCAATTTGCCCATGGACCAATATTTTAGCTGCATGCAACATAAGGGCATCCTGGGGGTATCATGCAATCCATTTTTTTTATTTTTCTGACTTATGACCTAGCCCAGTTACTTTTGGCAACCTCAGTGGGGTCATGCAAAGGGCAGTCTATACAGAACTGCTCCAAACTTCCCCACTGAGACAATGATGGCATGCTGCAATGCCACTCACATGAAGTACAATGTAATTGGCTCCCTGTCCTTTGCCAGGTAGCTCCCATCAGCTTGAGTGCACATGCACTCCCCTCTCAGAACAGGCATTCTCATATTCCCTGCCACTCCATCAGTTACATGGGCTGGTAAATGTGCCTGGTTCGACTGGGCTGTAGTCAGGACTTTATCCTTCTATGCCAATAGAGCACCTACATAGACCAAACAAATAGAAAAAGTGCACACACAATACACCAAACATTTGAGGCTTCAATCTAGGCAATATCTAACAAAGGGAATGAAAAATGTCATGATCAACTCATCATTTTACTGACTGCAAAAAGTCTGTTATCACTAGGCCCATCACACAGTGGTATGAACATTTGTTATTACTTTTCATCACTATGTCTCTAACCTGAGCACTTCCTTAAGTGCGACTTTCACTGAACCCACTGAGAGATTGTGGGTTCTGTGGACCCATCACACACATATATTGTCTATAAGTAGACACTACTCCTGTCTACTTGTTTTACCCTCATGCTCTTCATCAGAAGTGGACATGGCAACATGACAAGCTTGCTATTTAAGACAGTTGTGTAGTGTGGCTCGATGTGGCCCAGCTGCCTCATACCTCAGTAGCACATGGTTGTGGTAGTGATGCTAAGTAGCACCATTTCATCATGTACTACACCAAGAGATAAAAATGTTCTCCAAAGTGTATGTGCCATTGCCCTTTTCGTACCCAGCCTCTTGTGTACCATTCACTGACTGATCTGAGAAGCAAAGTTTAAATGTTATAACAATATATAAACCAACGGCAGGTGCATGACTTACATCATAGCTGCAGTATCACTTACTCAGTATTAATGCTGCCTCCCCTACCATGTGTAAGAAAAACAAGCTTTTTCTCCATAGCATCAACATGACCTGCAGAAAAATAATACCACATAAGAAGATATTACAGTCATATTTAATGCACATCGCTATTTTCTAAAACTGATCTGGTAAATTGTCTGTGGAAATATAAAAGTAAATATTGGAGGCATAAGTTAGAGAGAAATTTTATGCAAACAGTTCTGCATTTCCAGGACCAACATGAGAAGCCATAGGGTACATTGATATTATGTTAAGACAGTCAGTAGTTTCAATGTGGTGATACTAACAGCTGCTGCAAAATAACTGCATCATGTTTGTGTGTGTGTGTGTGTGTGTGTGTGTGTGTGTGTGTGTGTGTGTGTGTGTGTGTGTGTGTGTGTGTGTGTGTGTGTGTGTGTGTGAGTGTATGTGTGTTTGAGGTTATGGCTCTGAATGATGCTTCAAAGCATGATCTATATCATGGTTGTAGTGTTCCTTGATGAAATTACAAAGTGTATGTATAGTGCACTGAGCACCTCTTAGTAAGAAACACATTTCTGGTCATCACAACTGCTTGTTTTACATGCCAGGACATTGTGCAAAGCAAAGACTACCCCTCCATAAATGGGAAAACTACTCATGTACTAATACACTTCCCCAATGTTTCTTGGAATTCAATAATTCCAGTGCCCTGGACCAGCTCATTCTAAACCTCACTAGAGGTAGCAAGATCCTTGACCTGGTCATTACTAACATGGGTGACCACTGCTCTACACCAATAGTCAACTTCTCCCTGGTTAGATCCGACCACAAACTAATCACCTTGGAAATCCCCCCCCACACACACACACAAAGGTAACCACCATGACAAAATTTCCCAAAGCTAACTTTGGGCTCCTAAGAACAGAGGTGGCTAACTTCACTGCACCCATGCAAATGGAGAATGGTTGCATGACTGCCAAATTGTACACCAATGAACTGTACCAACACCTACACAAATGCATGGATTTCACCATACCCAATAGAACCAAGACGCTCTTCTCCAAAAAAAGGAAGCCAATCCGGTGGTCCCCTGCCATAAACAAACTCTACAACAGAAGGAGGAATCTGATGTGGAATAAGGTGAAGTCCCGAGACTGGAAAAGCTCTCTTATCAGGCTCTTCAAAAAGTTGAGATCCCTCATCAAATCCTCTAAAGCTAGCTATGAAAACAGAATTACAGCAGATAGTAAAGACAACCACAAGGCCTTCTATAGTCGAGTACAATGCCCCATTTGTCATGTACCTCACTAGACACCTGCAACAACTGGAGAAGCCACAAAAGTACCTCCCAAAGAGGATCCTAGGCCTTAAACACTTGTCCTCTATGGACAGACTCAAAATACTCTATTATCTGTCTCATATCACCTACTTAGAGGTGATCTCTCCTTGACTTATAAAGCCATGTCTGACTCAGCTCTGTTAGAAATGCTACATCTAAAAAATCCAAATCCCTCCACACCACATGCTCCAGAGACCTCAACCTCATTACTACAATCAACAGAATGTGCTGGAGGGACAGGTTCATAACCCAGAGACTGGCTATGTTATGGAATAAACTTCTCATACATGACAAGCAGAGCATCTCACTGACCCTCTTCAAGAGAAATCTTGATAAGTGGATGGGAAATAGAAAATTCACCCCGGGGATCACTCCAGTGGCTCTACTCGACATAGGCACTAGGAACTAAGGTCAGGTGGCACGATGCCAGGGTAATCCTATGGGCTAGGCTTGTAAAGGCTCCAGGGCCATTAGCCTAGTACACACCTATGAACTTATGAAATGTGGAAACGCTACTGCACTCTTCCCACTTACAAAGGTCATCACACTGAAAAAGAGCTATTCAAATATGGTCCTGGCTTATGCAGGAAGTTCTGTGAAGGCAGAGATAGCAGGAAAGGACAAAAATGTGTGTGATCACCTAACAAAACTGTACAAGTTCCATAGATAAGTCTGACATTAAAGGAAGCATTCTTCATTTGTTTATTTAAGTTTAACTTGTTAGTGCAGTTAATATAGTGCTGTGATGTGTCTTACTTTCAGTTCCTCATATTTGAAACACAGTTCTTAAAATATAATATAAGGTAGAGATTTTACATAGTAGGTACTTCAAAAAACTAAAAGAATGATTGACAGACTCTCTGGACACACCTGGCACTGTACTGGCACATCTGTGCTGTCATTTGGCTTTACGTTATTACCAGTTCTAGAGCATCCTGTGTAAAGGTGTGTTATTTAACAATATACGTTTACATTTTTTTGCACAGCTACAAAAGGAAAGCTAGACTAAGGTAAAAGCTATAATGCAACAACACCAATATGTAAATAGACTAGTGCGCTACATTCTTGACAATCAGATCTGCTATAGTCAAAATAAGAACATCATCATAATATGGCAGTGTGTAAAA